>NW_028165763.1:0-47500 GCF_964263955.1 Coregonus lavaretus
TCTCTCTCGTCAGGGGCTTATCCAGGTCACTGGATTAATGTGACGCTACGGCTGTTATTAGCATACGTACACTTGGTCACGTGAGGAATAGTGAGTGGGGGGGGGGGGAGGTTGACACACACACACACACACACACTAGTACAGTGGGTCTCATGGTACACCTCAAAAGGAATATGTGATGTTTTGCCATCTGGTGAGGAGATTATCTTTCAATCCCACATCCAGTTTTCACCCCTTCTGTCTGGACTGGAGCACAGAGGGATACCCCTAAACACATGCACAAACGCACGCACACTTGAATGCACGCCCGCCGATAAGCCAATCAATTTACAAAGGGCCAGGATCCCAAAGAGAGGGGGACAGGATTGGGGGAAACACAGTCATCACCATGAATGCACATTGGTTTATTTAATGGTCCACAAGAAATGTTAAGAAGGTTCTGGGCACACAACCATGTGGAAAACACTGGCAAAAACAGACAGCCAGGTCATTCAAGATTGAGTCGAAATTGGACGTCTATCCATGTCCTGAGGACGTCGGGAAATGCCTTCAAAGCCGGCCACTAGGAGCAATAGTAAGCGCTATTGCCATCAAGTAGACAGTAGTGGTGGACAGGGGTGGTGGATGGGCATCACCTCATTACTCTGGATCAGAATGTTGTGTGTTCAATCCCAGTCGTGGACACTGTTTTTTATTTTTTAACCCTTACCTTAACCATTCGGAATGAGTGCCTAAACGTAACCAGCAAATTTGACATTTGGAGAAATGGAATGGTATAGAGGAGCAGGAGCAACAAAAACACTTTGAAATTTGACGTTTGGAACAACTTCAAAATGTGACGTTTTGAGAATGTGGATGAACATCTAATTCTGTAGTGAAACTGTGAGAGGTTGTTGGGCATAAAACCCATCTGTCCTGATAGGAAGGGAGTCCAGTGCTAAGCTTAAGCCCTGGAGCAGAGTGGTCCTTGTCTGACCATCAGATCAATTGGCTGGGTTAGGGTTGGCTTGAGTTACAGCTGGTTCTAGTGACCTACTGTCATTTTCTTATAATCGCTCTGAACAACTCCGCTTCACTCAATCAGCTGGTCGGCAGGTGAATAGTAAGAGTAGATAAACACACATTTATTGCACGCACACACACGCAAACAGGAGTAGCGGAGGTGGTTGATGGACTACGCTTGTATGATGACTAACCTTGCCTGAGAACTGAAGACGCCAGTGGTTCGACGCACACGCACACACAGCTGAGTGCCAACCACACAGGAGAAAGTCATCCGCACTAGTAATCCCCACTAAGCATCATTTATTCAATACTTTGGCTTACAACAGGTGTGTGTGTGTGTGTGTGTGTGTGCGCGTGTATGTGTGTGTCCTACATAAGAAATATCAGAGGGCCATATATAACCCCACAGAGTGCAGGCAGCATCCACGACTCAGACTCAAACTGGAGGGAATGAAAGACAAGATGAAAAGTACTACTGATCCCTTTTCACTGTCAGACATGTCTGAAATTAAAACACATCTTTCATTATGTTATTTTAATGGAAGATATCCTATTTTATCTTGTTCATCAGGAGGAAAAATTACATTGCTGTCCATAATTAACTAGTAAAGACTGCAAGTCCATCCTCTGTGTAGGCTTACTAAAAAGTAAAATATTTTGAATATGCGATAAGCATTTTGAAGGAACCTTTTAGCCCAACCACAGTAATGATAAAGGCCTCCAGTTCTCAATAATCTTAACAGGAGGAGAATACATAATTTAATGCCTCAGGCAAGATACACTATGACCTATTTCAGTTGAACATACACACAGCACCCTGACATACGGGACAAGAACACACGCACACAGTGCCACCATGTTTCCCGAAATCCCGGTTGGAGGATTTACCTCCTGTTAACAAGAAATCCTCCAACCAGGATTTCTGGAAAACCAGGGAATTAATTTACAGTTTTTTCCAACTGCTTACACACGTTTTCAAAACTATGTCTCCTTTTTTCAAAACTCGACACACAATTCCCAAAACTGCACACACAAAATGCAAAATGCCTCACATCTCCTTCAAAATGTAACACTGCATTCAAAATGCCATAAACACATGTCAGAATGAAGCATTTGCATCAAATGGCAAACACTTCTTTCGTAATAGTAAATCTTTGGATATACCATGTAAACCCACTGTTGTTCTAAATCTAAAGCTCTTTGGTCTTTCATAGGCTTATATCTACATTTCAGTACAATGTTCTACAGTGAAAGTAATCTGCTGAGAGGGGTAACAAGTACACTGTAAACACCAATGCAATGTAGAAACAGAACATATTTATTAGGCCAAACATTACTGTTGTATACAGTAGCATACAACAAAACCATAAACATATGTAAACCAAAAGTACATTCTTTAGAATACAGTAAAGAACACAACTGTGTGTGTGGGGTCCCGGGGGGGGGGGGGCAGTCCAGGAATTGGTAGGGGGGGGGGGGGGCAGTCACCAGTGCTAAGCTACGCTTCATCTCTTCTCCGGGCTGGGTCTGGCCACAATACTTCATCCACATCACAAGATACGTTTTCTCTTGCCAAACATCGAGGGAAGTATCTCCTAGCATGGCGTATCCAACCTTGGACAGAGGCAACCTCTATGTCCCCACATGCATCCCCCATTGCCTGGAGAAGCGGCATGTGGGCATAGGGTTGGCAATCATACACTTTCCAGTGCCAGGCTGAGAATAATTCCTCTATGGGATTTAGAAAAGGTGAATATGGGGGTAGGTACAAAACTAAAATTGTGGATGGGTGGCAAACCAGTTTTGGACCAGAAAAACCCAGTGAAAACTAACATTGTCCCATATAACCACAAATCTAGCAGGCTCCCGATCTAGAGCAGGGACAAGCATTGTGTAAATTGCATCCAGAAAAGTGAGCATATGGCCGGTGTTGTACGGACCCAGTGTGGCATTGTGATGGAGGACCCCGTTTTGAGTGATGGCAGCACACAGTTATATTACCCCCACACTGTCCAGGGACATTGGTAATTGCCCTCTGTCCTATTACATTTCTTCCGCAGCGCCTGGTTTTGGTGAGGTTGAAGCCAACCTCATCCACATAAATAAATTAATGGTGAATTACATGGGCATCCATCTCCAATACTCTCTGTAACAGACAAAAGGATATACAGATGAGTAAATATGGTATGTCTGAAGTACTGGAAGTAGTGTTGCATACATACCTCTGCAAAGTCATGTCGCAGATTCTTGACTCTGTCAGAGTTGCTGTCAAATGGCACCTTGTAAAGTTGTTTCATCGTCACTTGGTGCCGTTGGAGGATGCGTTGTATGGTCGACAGGCTTACAGCATTGATGTTGTTAAATATGGTGTCATTATTCAAGATATGCTCTCTAATCTCTCGAATCCTAATTGCATTGTTGGCCAAAACCATATTTATAATTGCAGTCTCTTGTACAGCTGTAAACAAGCGTCCTCGTCCTCCATGATGTCTTTGCCTTTCCACTCTGTACAGAATTCAAACACAGTATGTGTTCAACATAGGAACTGTAAACAATGTACAAATAAAATGTAGTACAGCATGATAACAACCTCATTCATTCAATGTAGCGCAGTAAATGGATGGCTTAGAGTTACAAATGTTTATGCAATACTATGCAGTCATACGTATTTTACAGTACATTACTGTAATGCTAAAATAGTCATTAGATAGTTGCATACCTGTTCTCATTTACGAAGGTTCGAATTATGGACGCCACTGTAAATCGACTCAAGTTGGGCTGGACTCTCAGTCCAGCCTCTCTCATGGTCAAACCGTGGTTGATCACATGATCAACAAGTGTTGCCCTAATCTCATCAGAGATGGCTCTCCTTCCTTCTCCTTCCTGCCCTTGTCCTCTTCTTCCTCTTCCTCTTCCTCTTCCTCTTCCTCTTCCTCTTCCTCTTCCTCCTCTTCCAACTCTTCGTCTTTGAATTTGTCCTCGTTGTTGTCCCCTGCCTCTCCCTCCTACTCCTCTTGCTCTCTGTCCATTGTTGGCATCCATTGTTCAAAACAGGTAATCTGACCTTTTTTTTTGCAACCCTAATTTTGGACCAATGATTTTGACTAATTTAAACGTCTTCTTCTCAAGAACCTCTGAAACGATCGCCACAAAACTTGGTATATAGTAAGTATGGATGCACATCTTCAAATGCAATATTTTCCAAGAATCTAGCAATATGGCCGCTAAAAGCCAATGAGCTTGCATAAATTGCTTTTCCTGTCCAACAGCGCCATGCAACTAAACTGAACCATACTATATAGGTTAGCTATATTCATATCCTTGAGCATGTGTGCCAAATTTCATAAATCGAAGTCAAACAGATCAAGATATATAAACATATGCCCGTTATAGCACCACCGTGTGGTCGATCTGATTGTGCTTGCATATGTTGAGTCTTGACAGAGTTTGGAAGATGTGTACCAAGCTTTGTTACATTACGAATATGCGTGTCTGATTTATATGGTTAGTAGCGGCCAATGTTGTTTGACATACTAGCCTGGAAAATATTGCATTGAGTCCATATATCAAAGATTCATGCAGATCAGCCATTCGGTGCCAGTGGAGTAGCATTTTAAGTGTTTTTCACAAAATTATAAGTGGCAGAAAAACCATCATGGCGGACCTTATGGGTCATTCAGGCAAATGTGTTTCTTGTGAGGAGTGGGACATATGTACCAAATTTCACAACTGTAGGTCACACAGGGTGAGGGGTATGAGTTTTCAAAGTTTGCATTTTCATTTGCTTGTTATAGGGCCACCATGTGGCCAATTGGAATAGGATTGCATGAAAGGGTGTGGCCTTTGGCCTTTTACCATCATGCCAGGTTGGACCCTCCTAGGCCTTACCATCTCACAGGAATTTGCATATTTTCAACAAATGTTGGTGGAACGGGAATAATAATAATCGCCAGCTTCGCAGCTGGAACCCCTAATAACACACACAGGAAAAGGCACACATCAGACATTCACAGACAGAGTGAAGGGTTCTAATAAGATTCACATACAGTAACCCCCACCATTCCCTGGCACACTCTCCTGAAACACACACTCTACCCCACCTAATCACCACAAAACCAGCCTAGCCAGCTCCAGACACAAATAACGGAGTGTGTGTGTGTGTGTGTGTTTGAGAGAGAGAGAGAGAGAGAGAGAGAGAGAGAGAGAGAGAGAGAGAGAGAGAGAGAGAGAGAGAGAGAGAGAGAGAGAGAGAGAGAGAGAGAGAGAGAGAACAATGCCGTAACAAGCAGTACATTAATGACTACTAATAAGAACAGATTTTTCCTCAAACAATGCACCTGGTGTATGTGTTTATTCATGATGTAATGTGATTTGTGGATTCGAATAAAGTATTTAAAATGTGTGTGTGTTTGTATAGGCCTGTGTGCGTGTGTGTGTGTATTTTATGATTTGAATGGGGATCTGAGTTGGAGAGATTGTTCCCCATGGTAAAGTCTTGGCATTGTTTAGATTTAATTTACTGGGAGCCCAGCCAGTCTCTGCCTACAGCGCTCTGATTCATCCCTATGGTCCCTCGTCTGGGGTGTGTGTGTTTCTAGAAATGCCTTTTTTTTCTCTCCTCTTGCCAGTGTTGCTGTTTATGGTTAAGATTCCAGACAATAGCCAGAATAGAGTTACAGCACCATAAATACATACGCACACATACAAACACATGCACGCAGGCCCACATACACACACACTAACCCACAGACATTTATCTCACTCAAACAACGCCGTCACACTCAAACACTATAACTCATAGATTCTCCGTTGTTATGCCTGCATGGAATTCTGTAAAATGAATTCCATGCAGGCATTACAGCCCAGTCGAGTGTAAGGAAGTACATTGCTTTAATGTCCTCTGATACTATACTTTACAGTACTCTAATGGTGTCTACTTACTACAATACTGTATATCCCCTACAGAGAATATGTAACACACACACAGACCTATTCATGCAAAATAGGGACAGCCCACGTTATGCATGCAGTTGTTTGTGCTTGCTTGTGTGTTTGTGTATGTGTTTGCTTGCGTGTGTGTGTGTGTGCATGTGCGTGTGCGGCTGTTTCTGTGTATGTGTGTGTGTGTGTGCTTGCTTGCTTGCGTATGTGTGCGTGCAAGTGCATAGTGTGACTGTGTGCGTGAGTGACTCTGTGGCTGTGTATGCCGATCACTCAGAGCAATTTGAATATTTTGTAGCCTCCTGCGGCAATTAGACAAAATAAATAAGGCTGCTAATTATGATGCTGTGAGGAAGTGTAGACGAAGGACATGTTGTTCCTGCCTGTCAGTTTCCACCTCACATGTAGTGCATGAATAATAGTCCCAACACTCCCAATCCTTACCATCCTCGTATTATTGCCAGCCTCAAACACAACACACACACGGTACTAGCTAGAATCATATCCACATTATCCAATTACATTTGGCTGATTTCAAACGTCAATTTGTGAAACGTTGTACTGACATCAATGTTGTGTTGATGTACTCACATCAATGTTGCACTTACGTCAAAGTTGTACTGACATCAATGTTGTACTGACTTCACTGTTGTACAGGGATCAATGTTGTACAGCTCAGCTATCAATGGGTTATATCAAAAGTGAGAAAACTGTATGCTAGATGATATTATTCATTTGTGACAGATGCCTTAGCCTGTAAACGATTTGAAGAAGAAACTGCATCTTAACCACTCAACTCATTATGGAAACAATAAAAGCTACCAGGGGAAAGTCATATTTACATCACGTGGGTGTGTGTGTGGTGTGTGGTGTGTGTGTGGTGTGTGTGTGTGTGTGTGTGTGTGTGTGGGTCTGCTGTATGGTTGCTGAACACAGTTTATCATGTCCTAATGTATTCTAGACCACAGGAGCGGCTGTGATCTACCTCTACTGAAGCATTACTGACAACAGATTCTGGACCCCAGGAAGAGTAGCTGCTGGCAGCAGCTAACCATAATAAATACAAATGACTATCGTATATATTACGTATTCTCTCTCTCTCTCTCTCTCTCTCTCTCTCTCTCTCTCTCTCTCTCTCTCTCTCTCTCTCTCTCCCTCTCTCTCTTAGTATAACTTCCAGTCTCATGCTCCAACCAACTGAGCTATAGCAACCATTTTCAACATTATGTTGGATTATAAACTGTGTGGTTTGAGCCCTGAATGCTGATTGGCTGAAAGCCATGGTATATCAGACCATATACCACGTGTATGACAACGAATGTAGTTTTACTGCTCTAATTACATTGGTAACCAGTTTATAATAGCAATATGGCTCCTCGGGGGTTTGTGATATATGGCCACTATACCACAGCTAAGGGCTGTGTCCAGGCACTCCGTGTTGCATCGTACATAAAACAGCCTTTAGCCGTGGTATATGGCCATCTACCACACCTCCTCTGGCCTTATTGCTTAATTATACCATTCTAAACCAAAACTACTCAGTGCATGCTACAGTCTATACCACTGGTGTATACTACTATAGTTTAATGACTTCACTCTTCTCTTTGCTGATTAGTCAAACATCTGGACAGGACATGAACATATGCTGGCCTCTGGCCTATAACCACAATTACACTGAGGAGCGAGATGGAGAGAGTAAAAGAGAGGGATAGGAAGAGAGAGAGATAGGAAGAGAGAGGGATATTGAAGAGAGAGAAGGAAGGATAGATAGTGAAAGGCTTTGACTTTCAAAAGCTTTTTATTCAAACCACTCAATGGAAAAGAGAATGATAAAATGGAATAGGCGGGAAAAAAGAGAGGGAAGAGATAAAGAAATAGTTTTTGTGTCCACTTACGAATACGTCCATGAGCATGTGTTCCAAAGTGACTTCTAGGTCCTCCAGTTGTGCTGCCAGTGTCATTGTTCTTCTGATCTAGAACATTTAGAACCCATCCAGGACAACTTAGAACACTCCAGTAGAACCTTTATACACAACTCCGTATCCTTCGACCATTTGTGTGGCATTCAGAACGTTCACATACCACACAGAGAAAACACAAATCATCTCAAAGAATGTGGAATGTCATGTATGTCCAGCACAGAATGCCTTCATAAAACACACAGAGCAAATGTCCAGCAGCCACACCAATTGTAAGTCCTTAAGAAGTTCTCCAGAACCATATCCAACAAGCAGCTCTATCTCCAACGAAGAGGTGTCTCCATATGAGCCATGTGAGTCACTGTCAACAACCAGACCAGAAGTGTCTCCACAGAACAGAACTATAGCTGTGTATTCCTCTCTGAGAACGGATCCTCTGAGAACTGAGCACCGGTCAGACTGGCTGACTGGCATAAAGAGGGCAGAAGGTGGAACCCAGAACGGCAGATAACAGAGAGGAAGATGAGGAAGAAGATAAGGAGGAGAGGAGAGGAGGAGAGGAGAGGAGAGGAGGAGAGGAGAGGGGGAGAGGAAGCATGAGACTGTATGAGACACAGATAATCACAGAGGCGGCTAATATGTGATTCTCTCTTGATGAGCCTCTCCTTTTTCTCTCTCTCTCTTTCTGTCTCTCCTTCCCCCTTTTTGACTCGCATATCTTTCTCACTCAAAATTATGATGAGTCGCTCTCTCTCTCTCTCTCTTTCTCTCACTCTTTCTTTCCCTCCCTCTCGCTCTCTCTCTCTCTCTCTCTCTCGCTCTCTCTCTCTCTCTCTCTCTCTCTCTCTCTCTCTCTCTCTCTCTCTCTCTCTCTCTCTCTCTCTCTCTCTCTCTCTCTCTCTCTCTCTCTCTCTCTCTCTCGCTCTCTCTCTCTCTCTCTCTCTCTCTCTCTTTCTCTGTGCCCTTTCAGGGTCTCGGTCCACACTGGAGGTCTTTGTGCAGAGTGTGCGCCTGGGACAGTTGATGCCCAAACAGGGTGCTCTTGGCTGGGCTGAGATTCCTTCACACTGGGTCTCTATCAATAGGTCTTTGTGGCTCCTCATTAAGGCCTGGACACCACCGCTCACAGAGAAACACCAGAAAAAACACAAAGACAGTCTGAGTCTCTGTGTGGGTGTGGGTGTGTGTGTGTGCTGGGTCTGACTGGAGCCTTATGTAACATGGAAAGGGGTAGAGGAGAGGAGGGGTAGTGGGTGCAAGGGGTGGAGGATAGGATAAGCGAGGGAGACAGGGGTTGGAAGGAGGATAAAAAGAGTGAGAGAGGGTGGAATAGGCCCTAAGGAGAAGAAAGGGAGGGGGTGAAGGAGAGGAAATTGAAAATTGGAGGCGTCAGCATGGGTTGTTTTTGTTTTTGGGGTACGGGCCCCCTGGAATGTCATGTACCCGATTCTTTCTCTGCCTTTAACCAGCGCTGATCTAAAAACAGAGAGACAGAGTGAGTCAGAGGGACGGGGGGAAGAGATAGGAAGAGATAGGGGGATGTTGGTGTATGTGGGGTAAACGGAGAGAAAGAGGGGGATGTTGTGATAAACAGCAGGATGTGACAGTGAGACAGAGCTCATAACCTTGAGGCTTTACCAGGGCTATACACCACTGGGGGCAGACTGATATGCTATCTGTCTTGATGGGCCACTTGTTTAGCAGCATGTCCACATGAAAATTATGGCAGTGTCCCGAACAGATAAATAAGTTATGACATGTGCTCCAGGCACTGGCCCCCATCCAGCAGAGTTTACACTGGGGATGGAACAGGGTTGGAGGGGAAGACAAGGTCGGTAAGAGCTGAACGCTGGACAATGACAAACAGCAAATATTGTAAAAGGTGATGTTTACAATGCAAATAGGTGTATAAACAACACTCACCAGAGTGAAAGGTGATCTACCAATCTATAAATAAGATGATTCCCAATGTCATATGGATATCCATATGACAACAACAATAAATGAACTATTAGACAATTGCTAGACGATTACTGTGTCTGTAAGACATCACTAGTCGATTTCAGACAATAAAACTATTAGGAAACATTGCATTGAGATCTGAAAAGAATATCTGTGTGTGTGGTCACACCATTCAGAGCACGGTCGTTAAGGGTTCTAGAAGTGGTTTATAACTCTGACCGCATGACCGCAACCACAGTCTACTCTACTCCGCCACTTCAACAATACAGCATGTCTGGCAGAAGATCAGATATTTTATTTTATTTTTCAAGATCACTCTCTCCTTCTCTCCCTCTCTTCGTCTTCCATATTGCCCTTTAGTAAATCCTCCCAACCCTCCTCCGGAGCCGTAGAGACTGAGTGACATTGACCCCTGACCCCTCTCACTGTGTGATGTCAAAGGTCAATGAGGCATCAGTCTGGGGTTAGGAGCACTGGGGCGTGAAACAGTCTGTCAGCAGCAGCACGTCTGGACACACGCACAAACACACACAAACACACACACACACACACACACACACACACACACACACACACACACACACACACACACACACACACACACACACACACACACACACACACACACACACACACACACACACACACACATACATACAAACACACACACACACAGAGCTGCTGAAGGGAGTGCAGACAAAGAGAGATCCATTAAGTCTTTGTTCCACTTGTCTGAGGTGTTCATCTCTCCATCTACCACTCCCCTACCTCCTTCTCCTCCTTCATCTCTCCCTCTACCACTCCTCTACCTCCTTCATCTCCCCCTCTACCACTCCTCTACCTCCTTCTCCTCCTTCATCTCTCCCCCTACCACTCCTCTACCTCCTTCATCTCTCCCTCTACCACTCCTCTACCTCCTTCTCCTCCTTCATCTCTCCATCTACCACTCCTTTACCTCCTTCATCTCTCCCTCTACCACTCCTCTACCTCCTTCTCCTCCTTCATCTCTCCATCTACCACTCCTTTACCTCCTTCATCTCTCCCTCTACCACTCCTCTACCTCCTTCTTCTAATTTATCACAGCCCACCATTAGTAACCCAGTTATACTCATCTACATGCCACTCTACCATTACCCATATTCCTTAACATGGGGGAGATGGACATAAAATCTCTCATTACACATGTAGTAAGTTGGCCTGCATGTGGAGAGTTGTAGCACTGAGTGGTTTATCAAGTAGTAGTTAAGCCAGTCTAGGCAGATTAGAGAAGAGCTTAGCCCCCTATAGCAGGAAGAACACACAACAACATGACCTGGGGTGACACACACACACTCACGTGCGCACATACTATACACACAAATGCAGGCACACACACTCTTTAAACCACCTAGGGAGAGGTCTGTCAGGTTCATGGTTTAAGTCAGGTCTGTGTGTAATCCACTGAGTGTGAGTGACAGTAGAGAGAAAGAGCACAGACATGCTCTACAGATTACACATGTAAGCATCAACTACCATCACTTACACACACCTACATACAGTATATACTCAGACATTCGCATGCAAATGTATAAGAACATACACACACACCAGACATAAACCCAATATGAAGAGGTGTTCATATCAACAGAACCCACAGACACCAAAGACTAAAGTAATGGTTTACATCTTCACAGGGTGGATGAATTCAAGTTTAGCTAAAGCTAACAGCACATGGGATCATGTGTTTAATTGACACGGTCCATCTCTATGATGGCATGTACGCCTCTAACCAAATTTCACCACAACACTACCAACAACCAAGCCAGCTATCCCTGCTAGTGCACCAGAACCATGGCTTTGGTTGTCTGAGGCATCAGTACTTCAGGTCTCAGGTCAGGAAGGGAACATTAGCATCATGCTAACTTAGCAAATTTGCTACATTAAAAAATATGTAATAAAACTACACTGGATAGACCATAACCTCTATTAGTCTCTGCTTCTTACCTTGACCAGAAACATGTTGAAGCGGCACAGTGTCCAGTTTCTTTCATTCTTCTCCCATTTAGGAGTCAGTGTTGGTAATGCTGCCAGAGGGAACCAGTAATCCAGTCTTAACCCTAACACTGATTACCAGTGTCCAGTCCACTGGTTCCATGTGGAAATGTAGAGTTTTAGTCTATAAAATGTAACCTTCTCCCAGTCTTCTGCCATCCAGGAGAGGTAGTCTAGTGTTTCTTAGTCAGTGTTCCTCTTACTGCCACAGTGGCCGCAGTAATCCAGTGAGTGGACTAACCAACAGTGACTGACTGGCAGGCAACCCAAAGCCTCTATCAGGCCATGTTGATGACGGGTCAGTACTGGTCAGTACTGCTCAGTACCGGTCAGCTGATTTGGCGTGATCCAGTGATTCTGTTCTGCTGAGTCTGACTTACTGAGATCTGGAGAGTAGTGTGTGTGTGTGTGTGTGTGTGTGTGTGTGTGTCCCATAGTTTCCCTAATACAGAGACCTCTGAGGAAGTGTTGTTGTCAATATCAATATCAGCACACAGGTCTACCCCTCAACAACCTCTTCACACAGTATGGAGCAGTATGGTGTTTGGAAGGGAGAGTTAACCCTTACAAAAAAGATTGCATTTTTGAAACTGCTGTAAAAGTGCAGTAACTGTAGTCAACTGTAGTATTTTGGACGCAGTAATTGCAGAATAACTGCAGTGTACTGCAGTTGAACTGCAGTTACACTGCACTCTAACTGCAGTTACACTGCAAAATTACTGCAGTAAAAGTGCAGTAACTGCAGTCAACTATGGCATTTTGGATGCAGTAATTGCAGAATAACTGCAGTTATACTGCACTGTACTGCAGTTATACTGCACTCTGACAGCAATCTTTTTTCGTAAGGGAATGGCCTGATCTATTCCTGTCTTCAGTCTAAATCCTCTTGAGCACCTGTTAGTGTCTTGAGCCTAAATGTATCTTACTGATAATCACACACACTGGGTAAGTAGGGGTTACAGTCTGCTGCCCTGATAGTGAAACATTTAAAAAGTTAAAACTATACTAAATATATTCACTTCACCAAATAATTGATTAAAACACACTGTTTTGCAATGAAGGTCTACAGTAGCCTCAACAGCACTCTGTAGGCTACCAACATGGTGTAGCCAGAGGACAGCTACCTTCCATTCTCCTCTGGGTACATTGACTTCAATACAAAACCTAGGAGGCTTGTGGTTCTCACACCATTCCATAGACACAGTAATTATGACAACTTCCAGAGGATGTCCTCCAACCTATAAGAGCTCTTGCAGAATGAACTGACATGTTGTCCACCCAATCAAAGGACCAGAGGATGAATGCATAAACTACAGCTAGCTAGCACTGCAGTGCATTAAATATGGCGAGTAGTTGACTCAAAGTGAGAGAAAGACAATAGTTGAACAGTTTTGAACAAATTAGTTTATTCAAAAATGAAGGAGAAGCAAGAGAGAGAGAGAGAGAGATAGCTACAGTGCCTTCAAAAAGTATTCACACCCCTTGACATTTTCCACATTTTGTTACGTTACAGCATTATTCTAAAATGGATAATAAAAATACAAAAACTCTGCAATCTACACACAATATCCCATAATGACAAAGCAAAAACAGTTTTTTAGACATTTTTGCAAATGTATTACCTATAAAAATACCTTACTTGCATAAGTATTCAGCTCCTTTGCTATGAGACTCGAAATTGAGCTCAGATGCATCCTGTTTCCATTGATCATCCTTCAGATGTTTCTACAACTTGATTGGAGTCCACCTGTGGTAAATTCAATTGATTGGACATGATTTGGAAAGGCACACACCTGTCTATATAAGGCCCCACAGTTGACAGTGCATGTCAGAGCAAAAACCAAGCCATGAGGTCGAAGGAATTGTCCGTAGAGCTCCGAGACAGGATTGTGTCAAGGCACAGATCTGGGGAAGGGTACCAAAACATTTCTGCCGCATTGAAGGTCCTGGGAGACTAGTCAGGATCGAGGCAAAGATGAACGGAACAAAGTACAGAGAGATCCTTGATGAAAACTTGCTCCAGAGCGCTCATGACCTCAGACTGGGGTGAAGGTTCACCTTCCAACAGGTTGATGACCCTAAGCACACAGCCAAGACAACGCAAGAGTGGCTTCGGGACAAGTCTCTGAATGTCCTTGAGTGGCCCAGCCAGAGCCCGGACTTGAACCCAATAGAACATCTCTGGAGAGACCTGAAAATAGCTGTGCAGCGACGCTCCCCATCCAACCTGACAGAGCTTGAGAGGATCTGCAGAGAAGAATAGGAGAAACTCCCCAAATACAGGTGTGCCAAGCTTGTAGCGTCATATCCAAGAAGACTTGATGCCGTAATCACTGCCAAAGGTGCTTCAACAAAGTACTGAGTAAAGGGTCTGAATACTTATGGAAATGTGATATTTCAGTTTATATTGTTTTTAAATGAGTAAACATTTCCAAAACCCTTTTTTTGCTTTATCATTATGGGGTATTGTGTGTAAAACAATTTCATCCATTTTAGAATAAGGCTGTAACGTAACAAAATGTGGAAAAAGTCAAGGGATCTGAATACTTTCCAAAGGCACTGTATCGCCTTTATTGTTGGAGGGGGAGTAGGAGGAGAGAGGTAGACGGGAAATTGCCATTGATGATGAAGTAGAACCAGGAAGTGCAGACTCACAGTGATTCTGCTGAATTATCCTCTGCAGCAATCCTTTCTCGCTCTCGCTCTGTTTATTCGTGTGTGTTTTATGTGCATGTGTGTCCGTGTGTGGCTGTGTGTTTGTCTGTTTCAGTGTGAGTGTAGACGTAGGAGGCTATGGTCAAATCAAATCAATTTGTTTTAGTCTCGAAAACACCGTTTTAAGCAGGTATAAAAGGTGTAGTAACCTACCAGCTCTCACAGTCTCATATCAGAATTAGACGTTCATCCATGTTTGTAATACATCAAATTTTGAATTGATTAAGGTTAGGGTTAAGTTCAGGCATTAACTTCAAATTCTTAAGGTTAGGTATTGACTCTGAATCGTTAAGGTAAGGTTTAAGGTTTGGGACAAGCTTAAAACAAAAATATCAAAAACAACTTTCTATTGCTGGATTCGAACTTGCAACCTTTGATTTGATTTATTAGGATCCCCATTAGCCGACACCAATGGTGACAGCTAGTCTTACTGGGGTCTGACATATAACGAAAAAGACATTACAGACAAAATACTTTACAATTTGAAGTGTGTGTGTGTGTGTGTGTGTGCATCTATCTGTTACACATACATTGTTGTGTTACACATACAGTACCTGTCAAAAGTTTGGACACACCTACTCATTCAAGGATGTATTTTTATTTTTACTATTTTCTACATTGTATAATAATATTGAAGACATCAAAACTATGAAATAACACATATGGATTTCATGTAGTAACCAAAAAAGTGTTAAACAAATCAAAATATATTTTATATTTGAGATTCTTCAAATAGCCACCCTTTGCCTTGATGACAGCTTTGCACACTCTAGGTCACATGGGGCAGAGGCATTGTGCTGTGAGGTGTTGCTTTATTTGTTATTTGAAACCAGGTTTGCTGTTCAATTGCACTATATAAGATGGAAGGGAGTTCCATGCACTCATGACTCTGTATAATACTGTACTTTTCCTTGAATTTGTTCTGGACCTGGGGACTGTGAAAAGACACGGTGGCATGTCTGGTGGGGTAAGTGAGTGTGTCAGTGCTGTGTGTAAGTTGGCTATGCAAACAATTAGGAATTTCCAACACATTAATGTTTCTTATAAAAAGAAGTGACACAGTCAGTCTTTCCTTAACTCTTAGCCAAGAGAGACTGGCATGCATAGTATTAATATTAGCCCTCTGATTACAATGAAGAGCAAGACATGCGGCTCTGATCCGGGCCAGCTGCAGCTTAACTAGGTCTTTCTTTGCAGCATTTGACTATATGACTGAACAATAATCAAGATAAGATAACACTAGAGCCTGCAGGATTTGCTTTGTGGAGTGTGGTGTCAAAAAAGCAGACCATCTCTTTATTATGGACAGACCTCTCCCCATCTTTACAACCATTAAATCTATATGTTTTGACCATGACAGTTTACAATCTAAGGAAACACCAAGTTATTTAGTCTCCTCAACTTGTTCAACAGCCACACCATTAATTACCAGATTCAGCTGAGATCTAGAATTTAGGGAATGATTTGTACCAAATACAATGCTCTTAGTTTTAGAGATGTTCAGGACAAGTTCATTACTGGCCACTCATTCCAAAACAGACTGCACATTTTTGTTAAGGGTTTCAGTGACTTCATTAGCTTTGGTTTCTGATGCGTGTATGGTTGAATCATCAGCATACATGGACACACATGCTTTGTTTAATGCCAGTGGCAAATCATTGGTAAAAATAGAAAAGAGTAGAGGGCCTAGAGAACTGCCCTGCGGTGCACCACACTTTACATGTTTGACATTAGAGAAGCTTCCATTAAAGAAAACCCTCAGTTATATTAGATAGATAGCTCTGAATCCATGACATGGCAGTGGTTGAAAAGCTATAAAACATACGTTTTCTAAACAACAGGTTATGGTCAGGAATATCAAAGGCTGCACTGAAATCTAACAGTACAGCTCCCATAATCTTCTTATTATCAATTTCTTTCAACCAATCATCAATCATTTGTGTCAGTGCAGTACATGTTGAGTGCCCTTCTCTATAAGCATGCTGAAAGTCTGTTGTTAATTTGTTTACAGAGAAATTGGCATTGTATTTGGTCAAACACTATTTTTTCCAACAGTTTGCTAAGAGCTGGCAGCAAGCTGATAGGTCTGCTGCTAGAACCAGTAAAAGCGGCTTTACCACTCTTGGGTACCGGAATGACTTTGGCTTCCCTCCAGGCCTGAGGACAAAGACATTCCTCTAGGCTCAGATATAAAGATATGACAGATAGGAGTGGCATGGAGTGAGCTACCATCCTCAGTAGCTTTCTAAGTTGTCAATGCTGGGAGGTTTGTCATTATTGATCGATAACAATAATTTTCCCACGTCTCCCACACTGACTTTACAAAATTCAAACTTACAATGCTTTTCTTTTGATGTATTTTTTTTTAAATGCATGAGTACAATGGCTCACTGTTCGTTGTTGGCATTTCCTGCCTAATTTTGCCCACTTTGCCAATTAAGTAATCGTTAAAATCAATTATATCATTGATCTTGGCTTCATAATACAGTTTATTCTTATTTATGTTGAGTTAAGTCACATAATTTCTCAATTTGCAGTAAGTCAGCCAGTTAGATGTGCAGCCAGACTTATTAGCCACTCCTTTTGCCCCATCTCCTTCAACCATACAGTTTTTCAATTCCTCATCAATCCATGCAGCATTAACAGTTCTAACAGTCAGTTTCTTAACAGGTGCATGTTTATCAATGATTGGAAGAAGCAATTTCATAAATTCATCAAGTGCAGTGTCTGGATACTACTTATTAATCACATCAGAGCAATATATATTTTTTACGTCATCCCCATAATAGTCACAGCAAAATCTTTTTTATGATCTCTTATACACTATTTTAGGTCCAGCTATTTGAACTTTGGCTTTCCTAGATGTAGCCACTTTATTGTGATCACTGCATCCAATGGGTATGGATAAAGCTTTAGAACAAAGTTCTACAGTATTAGTAAAAATGTGATCAATACATTCTGGATGATCTTGTTCCTGTAGTGTTTATAAACATCCTAGTAGGATGATTAAAAACCTGAAACAGATTCCAGGCACTGGTTATAGTGAGAAGCTTCCTCTTGAGTGGACAGCTTGATGAAAACCAGTCAATATTCAAGTCCCCAAGAAAGTAGACCTCTCTGTTAACATCACATACAGTGGGGAAAAAAAGTATTTAGTCAGCCACCAATTGTGCAAGTTCTCCCACTTAAAAAGATGAGAGAGGCCTGTAATTTTCATCATAGGTACACGTCAACTATGACAGACAAAATGAGATTTTTTTTTCCAGAAAATCACATTGTAGGATTTTTAATGAATTTATTTGCAAATTATGGTGGAAAATAAGTATTTGGTCAATAACAAAAGTTTCTCAATACTTTGTTATATACCCTTTGTTGGCAATGACACAGGTCAAACGTTTTCTGTAAGTCTTCACAAGGTTTTCACACACTGTTGCAGGTATTTTGGCCCATTCCTCCATGCAGATCTCCTCTAGAGCAGTGATGTTTTGGGGCTGTCGCTGGGCAACACAGACTTTCAACTCCCTCCAAAGATTTTCTATGGGGTTGAGATCTGGAGACTGGCTAGGCCACTCCAGGACCTTGAAATGCTTCTTACGAAGCCACTCCTTCGTTGCCCGGGCGGTGTGTTTGGGATCATTGTCATGCTGAAACACCCAGCCACATTTCATCTTCAATGCCCTTGCTGATGGAAGGAGGTTTTCACTCAAAATCTCACGATACATGGCCCCATTCATTCTTTCCTTTACACGGATCAGTCTTCCTGGTCCCTTTGCAGAAAAACAGCCCCAAAGCATGATGTTTCCACCCCCATGCTTCACAGTAGGTATGGTGTTCTTTGGATGCAACTCAGCATTATTTGTCCTCCAAACACGACGAGTTGAGTTTTTACCAAAAAGTTCTATTTTGGTTTCATATGACATTCTCCCAATCCTCTTCTGGATCATCCAAATGCACTCTAGCAAACTTCAGACGGGCCTGGACATGTACTGGCTTAAGCAGGGGGACACGTCTGGCACTGCAGGATTTGAGTCCCTGGTGGCGTAGTGTGTTACTGATGGTAGGCTTTGTTACTTTGGTCCCAGCTCTCTGCAGGTCATTCACTAGGTCCCCCCATGTGGTTCTGGGATTTTTGCTCACCGTTCTTGTGATCATTTTGACCCCACGGGGTGAGATCTTGCGTGGAGCCCCAGATCGAGGGATATTATCAGTGGTCTTGTATGTCTTCCATTTCCTAATAATTGCTCCCACAGTTGATTTCTTCAAACCAAGCTGCTTACCTATTGCAGATTCAGTCTTCCCAGCCTGGTGCAGGTCTACAATTTTGTTTCTGGTGTCCTTTGACAGCTCTTTGGTCTTGGCCATAGTGGAGTTTGGAGTGTGACTGTTTGAGGTTGTGGACAGGTGTCTTTTATACTAATAACAAGTTCAAACAGGTGCCATTAAAACAGGTAACGAGTGGAGGACAGAGGAGCCTCTTAAAGAAGAAGTTACAGGTCTGTGAGAGCCAGAAATCTTGCTTGTTTGTAGGTGACCAAATACTTATTTTCCACCATAATTTGCAAATAAATTCATTAAAAATCCTACAATGTGATTTTCTGGATTTGTTTTTCTCATTTTGTCTGTCATAGTTGACGTGTACTTATGATGAAAATTACAGGCCTCTCTCATCTATTTAAGTGGGAGAACTTGCACAATTGGTGGCTGACTAAATACTTTTTTTCCCCATTGTACACTATCAAGCATTTCACACATATTATTTAGATACTGACTGTTAGCACTTGGTGGCCTATAGCAACACCACAAAAGAAAATGCTTTAAATGTGCCAGGTGAATCTGCAACCACAACACTTCAATAACCCTTGAAATAAGATCTTCTCTATGCATTACCGGGATATGGCTCTGAATATATTAAGCAACACCTCCCCCATAAGCATTCCTGTCTCTTCTAAAGATTTTATATCCTTGTATTGCTACTGCTGTATCATCAAATGAATTATCTAAGTGAGTATCAGAAATGGCTAATATATGAATGTTATCTGATTGCAAGTTATTGATTTCATGAACCTTATTTCTAAGGCTACATATATTAATATGGGCTTCAGCCCTTTCCTGGGTAGATTATCAGAGATAGACATAATATGGAAAAGAGCAAACAAAGCAAGATAAATAAAATATACAGCAGTCCATTAATCAGTTGGTGGGTGTAAGTGTGTGTGTGTGCTGTGGGGTTGAAGCTACGAACCCATAGGCTTGGCTCTTTCATCCCTTCCAGGCTTTTTGGAGGGAGGGTGGACAATGCAGATAGCAGATGTTAGCAATATCCTCACGCGCTCTGGCAGCTTTCATGGTTGGGATAAGTTATTTCCTCTTCTGGCGTACAGCTTCAGGATAGTCTTCATTGAGGAAGATGTACGTTCCTTTCAAGTTCTTGGCTCTTTCCAGAACAGCTACCTTGTCCTTGAACCTCAGCAACTTGATCACTATCGGCCTGGGCCTATCACCTGGGCCGGAGGTGGGTTTTACAGTTCTGTGGGCTGCGCTTGACCTCAATCTTCCTGTGGTCCATCTTCAGTTTCTCTGAGATCATTTCCCTCACAATTCTGCAATTCCATCCACAACCCTGTTGTTCAACCTTGATTGTCCCTCGAGATAATCTGATTTCTCCATCATTGTTATCATGGATTCACATACAGAACTGATGTCCTCTCTCAATGACTTACGGATTGCTGTCATCTTGCCATTCTCCTGTTTAAACTCATCGAGCTGACCCTGGGAGAACTACAAACGGTTCTTCAGGTCCTGGACCCCTCTGGTCAGGTAGTCCATTCTTTTATTAGGTGACTTCACCAGTAATTGGACACAACACTTGAATCTATTTTCTTGTTGTTGTAACTGCTTGTAGAACTTTTTTTGTTTGTTTAAAATATCTTTCACCTGTGATAGAGAGACATCAGGCTTTGGCCTTTGTCATGGTAGCAATGTAGGTTACGCTGTTACTCCTCGCAGTTCCAGACACGGCAGCTCGCAGGGAAAATGTTAAACAACAACAATAAACAGCAGGGATCTAGACAGCCACAAGCCCTTGGCAGATGCTTAAGCCCATCCGCCATCCCCGTCCACAATGCTGAAACCTACTTCAAGGTAACAGCGCTCACTGTTGCCCCTGGTTTCCACGTCATCTCCCGACGTCTTCAGACATGGATGGACATCAAATACTGACTTGTATCACTGACTTGTATCACGGGTGACCTGGCTGGAAATGCTTGCGTGCTAGCTCCCTCAATATAGTAGTACAATAAAATCATAAAATAATAAATAAAAAATAACAAGTAATTAGAGGAAGGTAGTAATCATAGTAATAAGACTGATTGGAACACAATAGGATATACAGTGTAAATGATGAATGTGTTATGTCAAGCATGACTCTGTTACAAGTATAAAGTGGGTAGTGTATTGGTTGCACAGTTGAATAAATCATATATAATAGAACAGCAGCATTAACTGTGTGTGAGTATGTGTGTTTGTGTGCGTGTGTTGATGTGTGGTTGTGTGTGTGTCTGCTTGTGTGTAAGGGTTGGATGTGTGGAAAGTCATTGCAAACAGCCTCTAATGTGCAGATATTGTCCTTTGTCCTATGAGGAGAGGAGGGTAAGGTTTCCTCTCTCCCTACCTCATCCCTACTGCAGTGGTCATCTTTGTGTGAAGTCACACACACACACACACACACACACACACACACACACACACACACACACACACACACACACACACACACACACACACACACACACACAGACACACACACACACACATACACACACATACACACACACACATACACACACACACACACACACACACACACACACACACACACACACACACACACACAGACAGACAGACACCTTTGCCATCTTTTCTTACTCGGTCAGCAATAAACACTTACTCGGTCAGACTCTTTTTCTCTCCCTTCTCTAACTCCTCCTCCTCCTCCTCCCTGAGCCCTCTCTCCCTCAACCTCCCTCCCTTCCTCCTTCTCCTCTCACCATGATCCCTCTCCTCCTCCTCCTCCTCCTCCTCCTCCTCCTCCTCCTCCTCCTCCTCCTCCTCCTCCTCTCACCCTGAGCCCTCTCTCCCTCAACCTCCCTCCCTTCCTCCTTCTCCTCTCACCATGAGCCCTCTCCTCCTCCTCCTCCTCCTCCTCCTCCTCCTCCTCCTCCTCCTCCTCTCACCCTGAGCCCTCTCTCCCTCAACCTCCCTCCCTTCCTCCTTCTCCTCTCACCCTGAGCCCTCTCCTCCTCCTCCTCCTCCTCCTCCTCCTCCTCCTCTCACCCTGAGCCCTCTCTCCCTCAACCTCCCTCCCTCCACCTCTCTGTCTGCCCTATATACACGCAAGCACAACTCTCACTAGTGAGTGCGGCAGTGAGCAGACAGAGTGCGACAGAGGCATATTTCTGAGGCTGGTAGAAAGGCACCAGAGTGAGTCACACTCCTGCATTTTCTGCCCCAGTAAACTTAGCCCACTTTCTCTTTACTCTCGAATAAATACACACGAACACACACACTCAGACTGTCAGGGTAAAATAAGTACGTTGCCTGTTTTTTTTATGCTAATATACAAGTTTGAACTCTGACTATGGCTAAGAAAATGCAGAATTCAGGACAGCTACATAATCCATAGCCTGGACACACACATATCACATGCACTCTCCCTCCGACACATACACACTATCACATGCACTCTCTCTCCGGAGACACACACACTATCACATGCACTCTCCCTCCCGAGACACACACACTATCACATGCACTCTCCCACCCGAGACACACACACTATCACATGCACTCTCCCTCCCGAGACACACACACAGGCCACCCCCGACCCAAACTTGGGTCACGTGTGTTTAAATACGTGTTCAGTGGTTAAATTTTGATGAACATGTTACATATTTAATCCATATTTAGATGGGCTGGATCATAGCGGGAAATGGAGTAAACATGATGCTAACCCCAGGGGGTCCAGGGGAACATGGGAAAACAGGGTTAACACAGGAGGGAGAGAGACTGTCTGTCCCATATTCCTATCATTCCTCCATCTTTCTGCATCCTACATGGATCTGTTGGCTGTCGTACTGCCACTGCAGCCACTATTACTATCACTGTCTGAATTGACTAGAATAAACTGGACCTTCATTTTCTCCTTCAAAACTCTACCAACATCTATGTCAGGCCCACACTGCCCAGTGCCCATACCTGTACACACCTAGCAGTCATACAACACAACACCCCCTTCCCCCAAAATAATGAATCATTGTGATCTACCCCCCCCCCCCCCCCCAATTCAAATTATAAAGTTTGTGCACCTGTACCCCAAGCCTCCCAGCACTAAGGCTCAGTGAGGAGACACACCTGATTTACCCTGTGAGAGGATGCAGCTCCCCCTCAGTCCACAACTGAATCATCACGACATCATTGCTCCATCTCACTACTATCCATCAGCTCTACTATCCATCTCTTTCTCAAGAAGAGGTAACCCAACCCAAACCCTGCTGACTGATACACCCCTCCCCACCCCAGGCAGACCACTAACTTTACCCTGCTGTACAGAAACCATTGTCCTAACGTTAACCTGCTGTTCCGAGGGCCAAAGCCCAGAGAGAAACAGGGAGAGGAGAAAGGAAGCGGACAGAGAGGCAGGGGGAAGGATGAGCCAGGAGGAACAGGGGGAAGGACGAGACAGGAGGAACAGGAGGAAGGATGAGCCAGGAGGAACAGGGGGAAGGATGAGCCAGGAGGAACAGGGGGAAGGATGAGCCAGGAGGAGAGGGGGAAGGATGAGCCAGGAGGAACAGGGGGAAGGATGAGCCAGGAGGAACAGGGGGAAGGATGAGCCAGGAGGAGGGGGAAGGATGAGCCAAGAGGAAAAGGGGGAAGGATGAGCCAGGAGGAACAGGGGGAAGGATGAGCCAGGAGAAACAGGGGGAAGGATGAGCCAGGAGGAACAGGGGGAAGGATGAGCCAGGAGGAACAGGGGAAAGGATGAGCCAGGAGGAACAAGGGGAAGGGGCCAGAGCTAGTAGGGAGGGGGGGAGGTGAAGGGTTGTGTCCAGTGTCTCTCCAGTAGACAGGCCTGTCAATCTGTCACTAACACACCCTGTAATTATTATTCAACATACAGCCTGTAACATATGCGGCATACACTCTCTCTACTGCTCATCCCTCCTCTTATCTGTCCCCTCCCTCCCGTATATTTCTCATTTCTCTTTTCCTCCGTCTCTTATAGCATATGCTGCACATTGACAGCAGGGGGGGCAGGCAGAGGTCATCAATTAAACATGCAGTAGACACACACACACACACACGCACCTGGTTAGTTGCCGTGTCATAGAGACAGTATAATGACAGATGTGTGTATGTGTATGTGTATGTGTGTGTGTGTGTGTGTGTGTGTGTGTGTGTGTGTGTGTGTGTGTGTGTGTGTGTGTGCATGTGTATGTATGTATGTGTGTGTGTGTATTGGGGGAGGGATATCCAATAAAAAGCTGTGATTATTGGGGCCAAACGGGCAATCCACGGAGAGAAACAGGACCACAGCTCATTACAGAGTCTGAGCTGAATACAGAGGAATGATTCCCATTAAACAGCACACTCTACTGGTCAGCTTCTGAACTGCTGCTGAGGAGAGGACAGCCCTTCAGAGGAACAAAGACGGAAAGATATTTATACCTTGGGAAGACACAACAAGACGTACTTGAACTCAGACATCATTACAATGAAACTAAGGAATTATTATCCCATAACCTTTTGACCCTGATGTGGGGACAATGTTGGCGATTGCCTCTGACCCAGTTTTCTCCGTAGATGTTAATTTTTTCCACATGATTATATGTGTGTATGTGTGTGTGTGTGTATGTATGTTGCAACTAACACAACAGATAATGACCTAGCATCACCGCCTCTAGGAGAGTGTGTATCACACAGCTGTATTTTAATAACTACAAACACACACAAACAACAGTAATTCACACACGCACACACACACACGCACACAGGCGCAAACGCGCACACACACACACACACACACACACACACACACACACACACACACACACACACAGACATACTTTAATGACCTGCAATTAACTGACAGCTGCTCACATCTGGCACACACACGGACACGCACACATAAATGTGATACATAAATGTGATATGTGCTGTGTTTAAATGTTCTACGTGGCAGTAATGAGAGAGCATAGAGAGTCACGGATACACTTAGAGACATGTAACTGCTCCTCTGAGAGGGGAATAAGCATCAATCTGGCAATTTTCATCTCATAGTGAAGACATTGTAATGGGACGGCTCCACATGCTGTAAAAACATCTAGTTGTTTCAACTAAATATTATTAAGTAACTTGTTCCACTGGCTTTTTTTTGTTTACTCAACTTTTCGGGCAAATTGTTACCTAATGTTTAGTTGGCCCAAACTTAGCTCTAACATTTAAAAAAAGAGGCACAAATTCTGTCCATTTGAAATTATGTGTTTGCTCAAATTGTCTCATATGTTCATTCAACTACAAATTATTATTTGGGAATCTCACCCCCCAAAAAAAGGCTGTGGAACTACGCTGAACAAAAATATAAATGCAACTTGTAAAGTGTTGGTCGCCTGTTTCATAAGCTGTAATAAAATATTCCAGAAATGTTCCATTGCACAAAAGGCTTATTTCTCTAAGATGTTGTGCACAAATTAGTTTACATTCCTGTTAGTGAGAATTTCTCCTTTGCCAAGATAATCTATCCATCTGACCTTTGTGGCATATGAAGAAGCTGATTAAAAAGCATGATCATTACACAGATGCAACATGCGCTGGGGTCAATAAAAGGGCACTCTAAAATGAGAGGTTTTGTCACACAACACAATGCCACAGATGTCTCAGGTTTTGAGGGAGCATGCAATTGGCATGCTGACTGGAGGAATAAGCACCAGAGCTGTTGCCAGAGAATTGAATGTTCATTTCTCTACCATAAGCCGCCTCCAACGTCATTTTAGAGAATTTGGCAGTACGTTCAACCGGTTTCACAACCGCAGACCACGTGTATGGCGTTGTGTGGGTGAGCGGTTTGCTGATGTCAACATTGTGAACAGGATGGGGTTATGGTATGGGCAGGCATAAGCTACGGACAACGAACACAACTGCATTTTATCAATGGCAATTAGAATGCACAGAGATATCGTGACGTGATCCTGAGGCCCATTGTGGTGCCATTCATCTGCTGACATCACCTCATCACCTCCTGGAAGCTGAAATTGTCCCAGTTCTTCCATGGCCTGCATACTCACCAGACATGTCACCCATTGAGCATGTTTGGGATGCTCTGGATTGACGTGTACGGCAGCGTGTTCCAGATCCAGCCAATATCCAGCAACTTCACACAGCCATTGAAGAGGAGTGGGACAACATTCCACAGGCCACAATCAACAGCCAGATCAACTCTATGCGAAGGAGATGTGTTGTGCTGCATGAGGCAAATGGTGATCCATGCCCCTACCTTTTTCTTGAGGTACCTGTGACCAACATATGCATATCTGTATGAAAATGTATGCACTCACTAACTGTAAGTCGCTCTGGATAAGAGTGTCTGCTAAATGACTAAAATGTAAATGTAAAATGTATTCCTGGTCGTGTGAAATCCATAGATTTGGGCCTAATGAATTTATTTCATTTGACTGATTTCCTTATATGAACTGTAACTCAATAAAATCTTTGAAATTGTTGCGTTTATATTTTTGTTCAGTGTAGTAACACACAGTGCTTTTAACATACTATGTTTTCAACTTACATATATGACACACTTTGTCATACATTATTATCCCAAACATGCTCAATTATGTGGTCCTCTGTAGCTCAGCTGGTAGAGCACGGCGCTTGTAACGCCAAGGTAGTGGGTTCGATCCCCGGGACCACCCATACACAAAAATGTATGCACGCATGACTGTAAGTCGCTTTGGATAAAAGCGTCTGCTAAATGGCATATTATTTATTATTATTATTATATTGTGCATGTTCATTTACCAGTAATTATTATGTCCTCACCTGGGATTTGAATTCACAACTTCTTGGTTCGCAGCATTCCAATCTTCCTGATACTCCACCATGTCTGTGTTTATAACTTATTTAACCTATATTGTTACACTTTGCACTTCAAAGTACACTCAAGAAAAACTATTTTATTGATCATGGAGATTAAGGAGTAACATTAAAACAGAGTAATATGCCCTAATAACATTATACAACTATACAGAAAAAACTAAAATTGCTTAACTAAGTAAATCAAATCAAAGATGAGACAATAGTCGGACTAACTGATAAATGATACAGACATGGTGGCGTAGTAGGACGCTCAGAATGCCATGAACCAAGAGGTTGTGAGTTCAAATCCCAAATAAGGACATACTTGAATAATAAGTACGGTATAAATGAACATGCACAATGCAATCTTGTGTGTCAAATATGTAAGTTGAAAACATTATATGTTAAAAGCACTGTAAGCACCGACAACGATGAGACAGCCTATAGGGAGGAGGTCAGAGACCTGGCCGTGTGGTGCCAGGATAACAACCTCTCCCTCAACGTGACCAAGACAAAGGAGATGATTGTGGACTACAGGAAAAAAAAGAGGACTGAGCACGCCCCCATTCTCATCGACGGGGCTGTAGTGGAACAGGTTGAGAGCTTCAAGTTCCTTGGTGTCCACATCACCAACGAACTATCATGATCCAAACACACCAAGACAGTCGTGAAGAGGGCACGACAAAGCCTATTCCCCCTCAGGAGACTGAAAAGATTTGGCATGGGTCCTCAGATCCTCAAAAAATTCTACAGCTGCACCATCGAGAGCATCCTGACTGGTTGCATCACCGCCTGGTATGGCAACTGCTTGGCCTCCGACCGCAAGGCACTACAGAGGGTAGTGCGTACGGCCCAGTACATCACTGGGGCCAAGCTTCCTGCCATCCAGGACCTCTATACCAGGCGGTGTCAGAGGAAGGCCCTCAAAATTGTCAAAGACTCCAGCCACCCTAGTCATAGACTTTTCTCTCTGCTACCGCACGGCAAGCGGTACAGGAGTGCCAAGTCTAGGTCCAAAAGACTTCTCAACAGCTTCTACCCCCAAGCCATAAGACTCCTGAATAGCTAATCATGGCTACCCAGACTATTTGCACTGCCCCCCCACCCCATCTTTTTACGCTGCTGCTACTCTGTTAATTATTTATGCATAGTCACTTTAACTCTACCCACATGTACATATTACTTCAACTACCTCAACTAGCCGGTGCCCCCGCACATTGACTCTGCACCGGTACCCACCCTGTATATAGCCTCCCTACTGTTATTTTATTTTACTTCTGCTCTTTTTTTCTCAACACTTTTTTGTTGTTTTATTCATTTATTTTTATTAAAAATAAATGCATTGTTGGTTAAGGGCTGTAAGTAAGCATTTCACTGTAATGTCTGCACCTGTTGTATTCGGCGCATGTGGCCAATACAATTTGATTTGATGATTTGATTT
The DNA here is from genome assembly GCF_964263955.1 of Coregonus lavaretus. Lineage (NCBI taxonomy): Eukaryota > Metazoa > Chordata > Actinopteri > Salmoniformes > Salmonidae > Coregonus > Coregonus lavaretus. Next base: position 28,147 of record NW_028165763.1, read on the forward strand.
GATTTGATGTGTGACCAGTTGCACAGCCTTCTTTGTTAAGATGCCCAAACAATAATTTATAGTTGATTGAACAATGAGACAAGTTGATCGAATTTTTGCCAGTTTTCTCAAGTCTGGGTACGTTTGTTCACTTAACACTTGGACCGAAAAGTTAAGTAAAAATAATAAAAGGCTGTGGAACCAGTTACTTAATAATAATTAGTTGAAACAACTGCATTTTGGTATGTTATTTCTTTTACAGTGCAGATGGGAAGAGGATACATAATGGGATACCAATCTGGCAACCACGGCTCTATATTTATCATGGTACAGTATCTGAGCTCTGGAGTGTAAGGGAATATACAGTATCTCAATCTCATTTTCAATGACATTTTGTATAGAATCATCAGAATAGTTAGATAGAGTGAAGAGTGCTCTAAACTGTACATTACATTTCTGTGTGAATATTCCGTATCTCTATCTGAATCAAGCCCTTATGTGGTCCAGTCTGACATATCCAACTACCGGACATATCCATACCTATTAAACTATCCAGCGTTCCTGCCTCTGGAATCCTCGGAGTTCCCAAGAAGAGCAATGGGATTACAGCTGCTGGCGAGGAGTGCTAAGCATCATGGACCTCTGCATCAGAACACCCGCCGCCACGATTCCCTGATCCTCCAGCCCAACACCCACAGCTCCTCCCCTCCTCTCCTCCTCTCCTTCCTTTTCAGGTCCAGCCCTGCAGCTAGTTTAACATCATCCTTCACATTCATGAATACTACACTATTGTGTAATAGTGAGGATGGAGAGATTCAAACTCCTCAAAGCTGTCCCCATTCAGCTCAGGATGTGATGTCAACTGCTGCAGTATAGGACTGCTTTCTATTATGCATGCATGTATGCAGGAACGGTTTGGTACCACCAGAAAACGTCCCGGGCATTTCTGACACACCGGCCCATTTTTTTCTCTCAAGGAACCCCATTATTAAAACCAAATAATTATAGTTTTGTGCAAAACCCTCAATTTCAACTGGCCCAGTAGGCTAAAGATGGACCAGCCCATCTGGCATTTGTCAGAACTGCCGTATGGCCAGTCTGTCCCTGGATGTACAGTATGTATGTCCATCTGTCTGCAGTTCTCATAGGTACAGGGTAAATGTGGAAGGTAGTAGTAGAGTGTGTGTGTGTGTGTGTGTGTGTGTGTGAGAGAGAGTACTGTTCTGGATGGGTGTGAGATCAATTTCTCCTCTGTCTCCTTGGGCAGGAGTGTATGTAAATCATGAATTAGTCATTTGTGCACTTAAGCGTGAAACCTGCAGCTGCAAATGCAGTGTATGCTAATATCACAGTCTGCATAAGGATTAGAGTGACTGAACACTGAAAAAGGTGCACTACAGTGTGTGTTTGTGTGCATGCCACCAACTTGATTTCACCACATTAACATTGTCCGAAAAGCCCCAAAAAAACGCTAACATTCTCAGATTTGCAAAACAACATGCAATTTACATGCAATCAAGGTTAGCAACAGAGTTTCTTCTCATCAGTGTCAGGACATTGTCACCAGGCAAAAAGATCAGAGGAAAATGGACCACAAAATAATCACTCAACTGTTACACTTCCTAAAACAGTTCAGAGACATTCCAGGGGCTACAAGCTTCAAATATGCTATATTTAACAGTGTCTGCCAGGAAGAGAAACCTACCTAAAATAACATTGGGCTGCATTTAGAATTCTAGCAGTCCATGCATTCTGTTTGTGTGTGGGTCAGAGATTGAAGAGGACAGACGAGGGGGATGCTTCTAGTGATGACGACTGAGTGGGCAGACACAGGGAGTGTTTAAGAGTCGCAGGGGAAAGGGGGAGGGAGGCGAGAGGGAGGTAGAGCAGAGGATTTGATGAGGATGAAAGAGTGTAAAGAATGGGTGATGGGGTGAGGGAGGAATAGAGAGAAGTAATGGTAAATGTGGTGAGGGAAAAGACAAGAGAGGGTGAGGGAGGGAGAGAGTAGAGGATTAATTGACGAAGGGACGGCTAGAGGGAGGATGACAATAGATGATTGGTGGAAGGGGTGAAGGTTGAGTGGCAGGAGGAGAGGATGGGGCTATGGGAGAGAATTGTGTCAAAAGGAGTGGAAGATCAGAGATTAATAGGAAATTAGGTGAGAGAGAGTGAGAAGCTGCTTTCCTATGCAAGGTATAATTCTCTTTCTGAAGGTGTGTGTGTGTGTGTGTGTGTATGTAATAGCCTGTCCAGGCTATACAGACTGTGTGATAGGGTGATGTATGACACCTGCTATAAGCAGGGCTGACCTCTATTGGAGAAGTGACCCACCGGTGACAACACTAATCCACTCCTCGTTCATCAACTTTATATGTGTGTGTTTATATGCATAGTTCAGATACATGCCCAGTGATGTCTTTAAATCATTACCCCCAGCTTCCCCCACCCACCGGCACCCCCTGTACCCCCTGAACCTTCATCCCCCATCCTGAAAATAATAAAAAGCCCTAGAACTGATTGCAGCCAATAAAGCAGAACATTTGGTCACTGTGTTTCCATGACAACCTCTAACATTAAGCGGGCCATTAGTTTGCTCATTCTGTTGATCTGTGGCACACACAGAGACCTAGTAGATATCAGAGATTGTGTGTGTGTGTGTGTGTGTGTGTGTGTGTGTGTGTGTGTGTGTGTGTGTGTGTGTGTGGGAGAGAGACCTGAAGTGCCATGCTGCTTCAGACAGGCCTAGTAGAGATCAGAGACACGTAGCTGCAGCATCAAACAGGTACAGACTGAGGATCACATGGCCTCCTACTGATCACAGCTCTCTCACATCACCACCACCACTACCACATTACTGTCTGCTGGTTCTCCTTTGCCTGGCACTTGGTTCCCTAAAATCATTCTAAATCAGATGCTGGTTTTAAAGAAAGAACATCCAGCAGACACTCAGGCTCCCCGAGGACCAGAGATGTCCGTCACTTCCCAGACTCTAAAACAAAATAACAAATTAGATCATAGATGACCGTCCCCACCTGCCAACCTACCTCGTTTTGTCTGAGAGCAGCAGTGACCGCTGTGAGATGGAGTCTCCTGGCTCTGCCTTCAATATGGCCACCTGCCGTCTGCTCTGTCTGTCTGTTCTAACCTTCACCTCCTGCCAGTGTATGTGTGTGTCGAGGGACGTTCCACCTCTCTTGTAAGGCCAGGCCTCTCTAGATAATTTTCAAACAGGCAGCGAGGCGGCCAGCTCTATGGGGTCCTGGCATGGCCACCTACATCTTCTCTCCTCTCCTGTCTGACCGGAACCATCCTGACTGCTGTCTGTCCTCTAATGAACCAGATGGAGGGATGGAGAAAGGGAGGAAGGAAGGAACACACACGTACACGCACACACACACACACACACAAACAAACACACACAGACGTTTGCAGTAACTGGAAAAAGTTACAGTGAAACCAAAGTTAAAAGCAGTAACTACCATCACCAAGCTTTGGGCTGAAGTTTGTTAGGTTTACCTTGATATTTGTTATTGTTCTTTGCTGATACAAGTATCAAACTATATGAAACTGACAGGCACATACAAATAAATCTATGAACACAAGTTTGTGTAAAGAAAATTGTCATGGAAACGTATTCCTGTGGGTGTACCAAGCAAGAAGGCAGTAACTGCCGTCTAGAGTCAAAGGTCATGTCAGATGTCAGGGTCAAGATTAATAAATGACCACCTCATGGTAAGACAACAGATAATCACATCTCCAGTGATCAGTCTACAACACATTTGGCTGGACAATGAAAAATCATATTTCTCAGTTCCACTCTTTTTCTTGGCAGGGCAACATACATTACACACTACAGAGCGACAGAGAAGGTATGTGTGTGTACACTATAATATATAAAGTATAGTGACTATGCCACCATAGTCTGGTGCAGATGCTGGAAGCATGTGAGTCGAACAGACAGACACATTGAGAGAGAGAGAGAGAGAGAGAGAGAGAGAGAGAGAGAGACAGAGAGAGAGAGAGAGAGAGAGAGAGAGAGATATACGCGGAGTGGAACAGGGGAACCCAGGAGCAGACTGGGATGAAGTAACCAAGGTATTTATTGAGACACAGGGAGGAGATGGAGTGCAGGTCAGGGGAAACTGCTGGAAACCAGGTGCGGAGGCTGCGGCTGGAGCGAGGGGGGTTGAGACAGGGTGAGCAGGTCCGGAGGGAATCCAAGGGAGTAGTAGAGTGGGGAATCCAGGACAGAGTAGCAGGATGACGAGACGTGGGACTGGAGACCAGAGTCAGAGCGGGCAGAACTGTAGCGGAGAGGAAAACAGCGTCAGGAGAGGAAAACAGCGTCAGGCAAGGAAAAAAGGCACAACAGGATAACAGGATCTGAATAGTATTAAACGGCTAGAACCGTAGACTGACTGAGTAGAGATTACGATCTGGCAGTGTGGAAGTGGCAGGACTGAGTATTTGTAGAGGTCTTGATTATGGAACAGGTTGCAGCTGGTGGGGATCTGCTCTGACTCCGGCACACCTGTCTCCGCCCACACAATCACACACAGAGAGAGAGAGGGAGAGAGTACTGGGGGAGTGGCGGCAGGTCAAGGAGACACAGGATGAGCAGTAGAGAGCATTGCAGAAGCAGATGTGACAGTACCCCCCCACCCCTCTATCAGGGTTATCTGGGTGTGAGGTATATAAATCCCGTAAGAGGGAGGGGTCCAGAATGTGACTGCGGGGCACCCAGCAGCGCTCCTCAGGCCCGTATCCCTCCCAGTCCACCAGGTACTGCTAGCCATGACCCAGACGGCGCACATCTAGAAGCCGCCGGACGGTATAGGCAGGGTGGTCATCGATGAGCCATGGGGGTGGAGGAGCTGCTGCAGGAGGAGACAGGGGACTGGAGCAGACAGGTTTAATCAGGGATACGTGGAAGGTATGATGGATCCTGAGAGAGGCTGGGAGTTTCAGGCGCACCGCAGAGGGGTTAATGACACAGTCAATTTAAAAGGGACCAATGAATCGGGGGGAAGTTTTTTCGATGCCACCTTCAATGGCAGGTCCTTCGATGAGAGCCATACCTTTTGACCAGGGTTGTAGACTGGAGCTGAGGCCCGGCAACGGTTTGCTTGGGACTGGGTCCTGTCGGAGGCACGAAGAAGGTACGGTGACAACGGCGCAGATGGTCCTGGACAGAGGGAACTGCAACCTCAACGTCTTGGGTGGGGAACAAGGGGTGTTGGTAACCCAGAGCACACTCGAAGGGTGACATACCTGACGAGGCGTTGGTGAGGGTGTTGTGGGCATATCCAACCCAGGGTAGCTGAGCGCTCCAGGAGGAAGGGTTAGCAGAAGTCATGTAGCGTAGGGCAGTCTCCATCTCTTGGTTGGCCCATTCGTTCTGGCCGTTGGTCTGGGGGTGATATCCAGAAGAAAGACTGACATTGATACCTAGAGCTGAACAGAAGGATCTCCATACCTGGGAGGTAAACTGGGGTCCTCTGTTGGAAACGATGTCAGTTGGGATGCCATGCAGACGAAACACATGGGATACTAACAGGTCCGCAGTCTCCCTTGAGGACGGGAGCTTGGAAAGGGGAATAAAGTGAGCCATTTTGGAAAACCTGTCAATAATGGTGAGGATGACGGAGTTACCGTTAGATGGGGAAGGCCAGTGATGAAGTCCAGAGCTATGTGTGACCAGGGGCAACTGGGTATGGGAAGAGGATGGAGCAGACCGGAAGTGGGTTTAGTGGAGGTTTTGTTCTGGGCACAAACCGAACAGGCTGAGACAAACTCCCGGACATCTCTCTCCATGGTGGGCCACCAAAAGCGCTGACGCAGGAAGGTGAGGATCCGGTTCATATCAGGGTGACAGGTGAGGTGGGTCGAATGGCCCCGCTGAAGAACCACTGAAGAACATCAGAGCGAACACAATCTGGGACAAACAGAGCATTACTAGGACCGTTACCCGGGTCAGGCTGGATCTGCTGAGCCTGGTGGGTACACGGGACTCGATATCCCAGGTGACGGCGGCAACGATGCAGGTGGATGGCACAATGGCTTCTGGCTCGGTACCCGTGTTGTCGGTGGTGAACTGGCGAGAGAGGGCATCAGGCTTGGTATTCCTCTAACCGGGGCGTTAAGTGAGTGTGAAATTGAATCTACCGAAGAACAAGGCCCACATGGCTTGCCGGGATGTAGGACAGGTTTTTATGGTCAGTCCACACGATGAAGGGGGTTGCAGAGCCCTCCAGCCAGTGACGCCATTCCTCCAGAGCCAGCTTCACTGCCAGGAGTTCCCGGTTTCCAATGTCAAAATTCCTCTCTGCAGGTGAGAGCTTACAGGAAAAGAATGCACATGGGAGGACCTTCTGATCTGAGGGGGAATGTTGAGACAGAACAGCACCTACCCCGGTGTCAGAGGCGTCCATCTCCACGATGAACTGGAGTTCTGGGTCAGACTGCGTAAGGACTGGAGCGGAGGTGAAGCGAAGCTTGAGTTCCAGGAATGCTGCCTATGCCGCAGGAGTACAGTGGAACGAAATGGAGGTGGAGTTGAGAATGGTGAGAGGTGCTGCCAGACAGCTGTAGTGGCGGATGAAACGTCTGTAAAAATGTGCAAACCCCAGGAAACGCTGTAGCTGCTTCAGGTTGGAGGGCACAGGCCACTCTGTGACTGCCATGACCTTGGAGGGGTCCATACGTAACTGTCCTTGTGCAATAATATAACCCAGGAAAGACACTGTGGCAGCATGGAACTCACATTTTTCAGCTTTAACAAAAAGCTTATTCTTCAACAGCCGTTGAAGAACTTGGCGAACGTGTTTCTGGTGAGCCTCAGGGTCCTTGGGAAAAATCAGGATGTCATCTAAATAGACAAAAACGAAGCGTCCAATCACATCCCTCAGCATGTCATTGACTAGGTTCTGGAAAACAGCAGGGGCGTTAGTAAGACCAAAAGGCATGACCAAATACTCAAAGTGACCAAGTGGTGTGTTGAATGCAGTCTTCCACTCGTTCCCTTCTCTTATGCGGACAAGGTGGTAGGCATTCCGGAGGTCGAGTTTGCTAAACACCGTGGCACCATGGATGGGGGCAAAAGCATAGCTGATGAGTGGCAAGGGGTGCTTGTTCTTAACAGTGATATTATTCAGCCAACGGAAGTCTACGCATGGCCTCAGTGACCCATCCTTCTTCACAAAGAAAAACCCAGCACCCACCGGGGAGGAAGATGGCTTGATAAGTCCTGCAGCCAGATATTCCTGGATGTACCTCTCCATAGCCTCTTGCTCGGGACGAGAGAGGTTAAACAACCGGCTACTGGGGAGAGGAGCTCCAGGCTGGAGGTCAATGACGCAGTCATACGGCTGATGAGGCGGCAGCGACAGGGTGTGGTGCATGCTGAACACAGGAGCTAGATCGTGATACTCGGGAGGAAACTGAAGTTTCGATTATGTGGAAACTGATCTTTTCCTGGTGATTTCCAGAGAGATACAGGATGACCGAGACGGTTCTCTCACAGTCACGGGTGAGGAGCTTTCCATTGAGAGCGTTGGCATCGAGGGGTGAATCCAGTGGGACAGTGTCCAGGCCCAACTGGGTAACGACACCTCGGTCCAGGAAGCTCTCGTTGGCGCTCGAATCGATGAGAGCAGACAGAGGAAAAGCCTGGCTCTGCCACACAAGGTTGCCTTCAAGCAGGGGTCTGGGGGAAGATGGGCAGGCACATTTTTGGCTCAACAGTATATCCCCCGCTACTGCCGAGCCCCCCTCCTTTGCTGGACGCAGGGAACAAGTGGAGACAAAGTGACCAACCTGGCCACAGTATAGGCAGCTCCTAGCGCCGAATCATCATTGCCTCTCCTCTGGAGAGAGACGGGCCCGGCCGAGCTGCATGGGTTCAGGATCTGGACGAGCATGGGGATAGGATGCAGTCAGAGAAGGAAGACAAGGCACTAAAGCAAATGTTATGGGACATGCAACCCTACCTACCCTCTCCCTCCGACGCTCCCGGAAACAGTTGTCGATGCGGATAGCGAGAGAGATGAGTTCATCAAGTCCATCAGGCTCAACCCTGGACACCAACTCGTCCCTGAGGGTCTCAGTGAGCGCGTTCCGGAATGCTCCCTGAAGGGCCTCCTCATTCCAGCCGCTCTCAGTGGTGAGGGTGCGGAACTCACATGCCATCTAAGCAACACTATGGGGGCCTTGGCGGAGGGACAGGAGTCGTTTAGCGGCATCCTTACCACAGACCGGGTGGTCGAAGACTTTCTTCATCTCCTCCGTGAATCTGGAGCAGGAGAAGCAGATGTGGGACTGTCTCTCCCAAATCACCGTGGCCCAGGAAAGCGCTGCTCCACGGAGGCAGCCAATCAGAAAGGAAAGTTTGGCCCGTTCGCTAGCATAAGAGTAGGGCTGTTGCGCAAATACTAGTAGACATTGTACCAAAAAGGCTCTGCAGGCTCCGAGGTTGCCATCGTAACGCTCGGGAGTCGGAACAAACAGCTCCTGGAGCAGAGGAGATGGATTTGGAACTGGTTGTGAGCTCTGGGCGAAGGGTCGGCCCTGTAGGTCAGACAGGCTCTGTGAAAACTCTTTGATGTGCTCCAGAAGGGTCTTCAGGGCTTGGTCATGTTGCTCGAGTAGGGTGCCTTGGCCGACGAGGGTTTGGTGGAGAGTAGCAGAGTCTGCTGGGTTCAACTCTTTGGCCAGATCATACTGTTACGCGGAGTGGAACAGGGGAACCCAAGAGCAGACTCAGACGAGGAGACTGGGATGAAGTAACCAAGGTATTTATTGAGACACAGGGGGGAGATGGAGTGCAGGTCAGGGGAAACTGCTGGAAACCAGGTGCGGAGGCTGCGGCTGGAGCGAGGGGGGTTGAGAAAGGGTGAGCAGGTCCGGAGGGAATCCAAGGGAGTAATAGAGTGGGGAATCCAGGACAGAGTAGCAGGATGACGAGACGTGGGACTGGAGACAGGGACCAGAGTCAGAGTGGGCAGAACTGTAGCGGAGAGGAAAACAGCGTCAGGAGAGGAAAACAGCGTCAGGCAAGGAAAAAAGGCACAACAGGATAACAGGATCTGAGTAGTAACAAACATCTAGAACCGTAGACTGACTGAGCAGAGATTACGATCTGGCAGTGTGGAAGTGGCAGGACTGAGTATTTGTAGAGGTTTTGATTATGGAACAGGTTGCAGCTGGTGGGGATCTGCTCTGACTCCAGCACACCTGTCTCCGCCCACACAATCACACACACACAGAGAGAGAGAGGGAGAGGGAGAGGGAGAGGGAGAGAGTACTGGGGGAGTGGCGTCAGGTCAAGGAGACACAGGATGAGCAGTAGAGGGCGTTGTAGGAGCAGATGTGACAGAGAGAGAGAGAGAGAGAGAGAGAGAGAGAGAGAGAGAGAGAGAGAGAGAGAGAGAGAGAGAGAGAGAGAGAGAGAGAGAGAGAGAGAGAGAGAGTGACCCCAAAAATACTAAAATAATGATTTTCCAGAGAAGATCCAGATCTCCGGGAATTAGACCAAAGTTCTCAATTGGTACAACATATATAGAGTACTGCACACACTACAATTACTTAGGTTTAAAAATAAGCTCAACTGGACACCTTAATGATGCAGTGAATTAACTGAGAGAGAAAGCACGCAGGGCATTCTACGCCATTAAAAAACAAATTCAAATTGAAATACCTATTAAAATTAGGCTAAAACGAATTTAATGTGTAATTGAACCAATTGCACTTAATGGCAGCGAGGTGTGGGGTCCACTTGCAATACAAGATTTCACCAAATGAGACGAACACCCCATTGAAACCCTGCATGCAGAGTTCTGTAAGATTCTCCTACATGTCCAGAGGAAAACTATGAACAATGCATGCAGGGCAGAATTAGGCTGTCACGATCGTCGTTAAGAGAGGAGGACCAAGGCGCAGCGTGATGAACGAACATGTTTATTTATCATTAGCGATAAACACGGACAGTAAACAAAAACAACAAACGACTCGTAACGTCCTAGGTAACATAGACCAACACGGAACAAGAACCCACAAACACAAAGGGAAAAACAGACAGTTTAAATATGGCTCCCAATCAGAGACAACCAGCCACAGCTGACACTCGTTGCCTCTGATTGGGAGTCACTCAGGCCAACATAGAAATAACCAAACTAGAACTCCCAACATAGACATACACCACATAGAAAGAACACACCCTGGCTCAACATATAGAGTCCCAGAGCCAGGGTGTTACATAGGCCAATATCCACTAATAATAAAAACTCAAAAAATAGCAATTAAGCTTTGGAAACATCTAAAATAAAGTAACCCACTCTCATATCATTACCAAGCTGTCACGGTTTCGGCCGAGGCGGCTCCTCCTCCTTGTTCGGGCAGGTTGCGCCGGTCGTCGTCTCCGGAGTTCTAGCTGCCACCGCTCGATGTTTCGTGTTTGTTTGGTTTTGTCTGTTAGTCACACCTGTTTTGTGTTAGGTCTCGTTTAGCACCCTATTTAGTTTCCTTGTTGTTAGGTTTGTGTTGTGTGTGATTGTTCGTGTCGTGGTTGCGCTACCTGTTACGGTACGCTATTTTTCCGTAGTTTCCTCCTTGTTGTTAGGAGAGATTTACGCACCTTTGTGTGCGCTTGCATTACGCCTGTGTGCGTCTTTTTGCCTCCGGGCTGTTGTGGATTATTTTGTGCTAAGTAAAGTCTTGTTGGACTTACCCTCTGCTGCCTGCGCCTGATTCCACACCACACCTATACACAGCACCGTGACAGAATCACACACCACCAGATGGAATCAGCAGGAGCACCCGTCGACCCCATGGAGGAGCGCCTCCTTGGACACGAGCACCGGATCAACCGTATCGGGCACGCCTTGGAGGGCGTCATGGACACCCTTCGTCGATGGGAGACCAGCGGGGTTCCCATAGCCCCACCTATCGCACCATCACCTTCACCACCGGACAACCAGCCCTTCCATCGACCGGAACCCAGTGGGATTCGGCTCTCGCTCCCGAGGGCGTACGACGGCACCGCTGCCGGGTGTCAGGGGTTCCTCCTACAAGTGGAGCTCTACATTGCCACCATACACCCGGCGCCCTCGGGATACGAGAGCGTTTCCGCCCTCATCTCCTGTCTCACCGGCAAGGCGTTGGAGTGGGCCAACGCTGAGTGGAGGGGAATAGACGCCGCCACCGTCACCTATGCGGAGTTCTCCCGTCGCTTCCGTGCGGTCTTCGACCATCCACCAGAGGGGAGAGCGGCGGGGGAACGTCTATTCCACCTCCGACAGGGGATGAGGAGCGCTCAGGCGTTCGCGCTGGAGTTCCGGACTCTAGCGGCTGATGCGGGGTGGAATGAGAGGGCCCTCATAGACCACTTCCGATGTAGCCTTCGGGAGGACGTCCGCAGGGAGTTAGCCTGCAGGGACAGTACACTAACATTTGACCAGCTGGTGGACATGGCCATCCGACTGGACAACCTGCTGGCGACCCGCGGACGTCCCCGGTGGGGGCCCCCCATTCCACCCTCCAGCGCCTCCGAGCAGTGTCCGATGGAGCTTGGAGGTGCTGGCGCTAGAGGGAGAGGAGGTAGGAGCCCGAGGGGGGCAGTCTCCTGCACCAAGTGTGGGCGCGGAGGGCACACCGTGGCTAGGTGCTGGGGAGGGTCCCCTGGTGAAGGAGAGAGCCGGTCGTACAGTGGGGAGTCCACCCAGGTGAGTAGGCGCCCTACTTACCCAGAGCTTTCTGTCGTTCACATTACCTTACCTGTTTGTTTCCCACAGGTTGCACCTCGGTCCCAGCATAAGGCGCTAGTCGATTCAGGCGCAGCTGGGAATTTTGTAGACCGGAGATTCTGTATTAAGTTAGGGATTCCCCTCCTTCCAGTCGACAAACCCTTTCCTGTACATGCCCTAGATAGTCGTCCGTTAGGATCTGGGTTGATTGGGGAGGTCACAGCGCCACTTAGGATGAGGACGCAGGGGGGTCATGAGGAGACGATTCAACTCTATCTTATCGACTCTCCTGCGTATCCGGTGGTACTGGGGCTTCCCTGGTTGATGACCCATGATCCTACTATTTCGTGGCGAGAGAAAGCTCTTAAAGGGTGGTCTGCTCAGTGTGAGGGGTTATGTCTGGGTGTTTCCGTAGGGGCGACCTCGGTGGAGAGTCCGAACCAGATGCCAGCACTGCACATTCCTCCTGAGTATGAGGATTTGGCGCTCGTGTTCAGTAAGACCAGAGCGGCACAGTTGCCACCTCATAGACAAGGGGATTGTGCGATAGACCTCCAGACAGGAGCAGCGCTTCCGCGGAGCCATGTGTATCCTTTGTCACAGGAGGAGAAAAAAGCAATGGAGACTTACATTGCCGAGTCTCTGAGACAGGGATACATACGGGCCTCCACCTCTCCCGCGTCCTCGAGCTTCTTTTTTGTGAAGAAAAAGGATGGAGGTTTGCGTCCGTGTATTGATTACCGCGGTCTCAATCAGGTGACGGTGAAGTACAGCTATCCACTTCCTCTGATTGGGACCATGACGGAGTCCTTACACGGGGCAAGGTTCTTCACAAAATTGGATCTCAGGAGCGCATATAACTTGGTGCGCATTAGGGAGGGCGATGAGTGGAAGACAGCATTTAGTACTACATCCGGCCATTACGAGTATCTCATCATGCCATATGGGTTAATGAATGCTCCATCAGTCTTCCAATCGTTTGTAGACGAACTTTTCCGGGACATGCAGGCGCAGGGAGTAGTGGTGTACATAGATGATATTCTTGTGTACAGTGCTACTCGGGCCGAGCATGTAGCCCTGGTGCGCAGGGTATTGAGGAGACTGTTGGAGCATGACCTGTATGTCAAAGCTGAGAAATGTCTGTTCTTCCAGGAGTCAGTTTCCTTTTTGGGTTACCAGTTGTCTGCGTCGGGGGTGAGAATGGAGGTGGACCGAGTGTCCGCCGTGCGTAATTGGCAAACCCCAACTACTGTTAAAGAGGTGCAGCGGTTCTTGGGTTTTGCGAATTACTACCGGAGGTTTATCCGGGGTTTTGGACAGGTGGCAGCTCCCATAACGTCTCTGCTGAAGGGGGGTCCGGTGCGCTTGCAGTGGTCAGCTGAGGCGGACAGGGCCTTTGGGAGACTGAAGGACCTGTTTACCTCGGCCCTGGTGTTGGCGCACCCGGATCCCACTTTACCCTTCCAAGTTGAGGTGGACGCGTCTGAGGCCGGTATCGGGGCAGTTCTTTCTCAATGATCCGGTACACCACCTAAGCTCCGCCCCTGTGCTTTTTATTCTAAGAAGCTCAGTCCGGCGGAGCGGAATTATGACGTAGGGGACAGGGAGCTGTTAGCCGTAGTACAGGCCCTAAAGGTGTGGAGGCATTGGCTTGAGGGGGCTCAGCACCCTTTCCTCATTCTGACCGACCATCGTAACCTGGAGTACATTCGGGCAGCTAGGAGACTGAATCCTCGCCAGGCTCGATGGACTATGTTTCTCGCCCGGTTTGTGTTCAAGATCACTTACATCCCTGGGTCCCAGAACGGGAAGGCAGATGCTCTGTCCCGTCGGTATGACATGGAGGAGAGGTGCGTGGAGTCCATTCCCATACTACCGGAGTCTTGTCTGGTGGCACCGGTGGTGTGGGAGGTCGATGCGGAGATCGAGCGGGCGTTACGCACCGAGCCTAGTCCTCCCCAGTGTCCGGTGGGTCGGGTGTACGTCCCGCTCGAGGTCCGGGATCGGCTGATTTATTGGGCTCACACGTCCCCCTCCTCTGGACATCCGGGTATTGGCCGGACGGTGCACTGCCTTAGTACGAAGTACTGGTGGCCAACGTTAGCCAGGGATGTGAGGGTTTATGTCTCCTCCTGCTCAGTATGTGCCCAGTGTAAGGCGCCCAGACACTTGCCCAGGGGTAAATTACAGCCCCTGCCCGTTCCACAACGACCCTGGTCTCACCTCTCGGTGGATTTTGTTACCGATCTTCCCTCCTCCCAGGGGAATACCACCATCCTGGTCGTTGTGGATCGGTTCTCGAAGGCCTGTCGTCTCCTTCCCCTGCCGGGTCTTCCTACGGCCCTACAGACCGCTGAGGCTCTATTTACTCACGTCTTCCGGCATTACGGGGTGCCCGAGGATATAGTGTCCGATCGAGGCCCCCAGTTTACCTCCAGAGTCTGGAGAGCATTTATGGAACGTTTGGGGGTCTCGGTGAGTCTTACCTCGGGTTACCACCCGGAGAGTAATGGGCAGGTTGAACGAGTCAACCAGGATGTGGGTAGGTTTCTGAGGTCATATTGTCAGGGCCGGCCGGAGGAGTGGGCGAGATATGTGCCCTGGGCCGAGATGGCACAGAACTCTCTCCGCCACTCCTCCACCCAACTAACCCCTTTTCAGTGTGTATTAGGGTACCAGCCGGTTCTGGCACCATGGCATGAGAGCCAGATCGAGGCCCCCGCTGTGGATGAGTGGGTGCGGCGCTCGGAGGAGACGTGGGACGCTGCACACGTCCATCTGCAGCGTGCCATACGTTGACAGAAGACGAGCGCCGACCTACACCGCAGTGAGGGGCCAGTGTACGCACCTGGAGATCGAGTCTGGCTCTCAACCAGAAACCTGCCCCTCCGCCTGCCCTGCCGGAAGCTGGGTCGGCGGTTTGTGGGGCCTTTTAAAGTCCTGAGGAGATTGAACGAGGTGAGTTACAGGTTAGAACTACCTATTGATTACAAGAATATTAACCCCTCGTTCCATGTGTCTCTCCTCAGGCCGGTGGTAGCTGGTCCACTCCAGGACTTTGAGATTGAGGAGACTCCTCCGCCCCCGTTGGACATCGAGGGGTTCCGGCGTACACGGTTCGGACCATCCTGGATTCGAGACGCCGGATGGGGGGTCTCCAATATCTCGTGGAGTGGGAGGGGTACGGTCCGGAGGAGCGGTGCTGGGTGCCAGGGAGGGACATTCTGGATTCGTCCCTGATGACCGAATTCCATCGTGGTCATCCTGCGCGCCCTGCTCCGCGTCCCCCTGGTCGTCCCCGAGGCCGGAGGCGGCGCGCGGCTGGGGCCGCGCGTCAAGGGGGGGGTACTGTCACGGTTTCGGCCGAGGCGGCTCCTCCTCCTTGTTCGGGCAGGTTTCGCCGGTCGTCGTCTCCGGAGTTCTAGCTGCCACCGCTCGATGTTTCGTGTTTGTTTGGTTTTGTCTGTTAGTCACACCTGTTTTGTGTTAGGTCTCGTTTAGCACCCTATTTAGTTTCCTTGTTGTTAGGTTTGTGTTGTGTGTGATTGTTCGTGTCGTGGTTGCGCTACCTGTTACGGTACGCTATTTTTCCGTAGTTTCCTCCTTGTTGTTAGGAGAGATTTACGCACCTTTGTGTGCGCTTGCATTACGCCTGTGTGCGTCTTTTTGCCTCCGGGCTGTTGTGGATTATTTTGTGCTAAGTAAAGTCTTGTTGGACTTACCCTCTGCTGCCTGCGCCTGATTCCACACCACACCTATACACAGCACCGTGACACAAGCCCTGCAATGTCAAGAGCTGAGAAAAGAAAAGAGTCCCCTCAGCTGGTCCTGGGGCTGAGTTCACAAACCTGTCTACTAACACACTGAAGCCTCAGGACCAGAACATCCAATCAATCAGAATAAACCAAATTAAACCAAAAAACACAGTCAAAACAAAACGACATTGCTTATTGGGAAACACAAGCACAAGCACGAAGTAAAATGTAGTGCTATCTGGCTCTAAATCGACAGTACACCGTGGCTAACTATTTGACCATGGTTACTGATCAAAACCTTAGAAAAACCTTGACAAAGTACATGCTCAGTTTGCACAGCCTTGCCATTGAGAAGGGTAGACACAGGAAAACCTGGCTCCCTGTAGAGGAAAGGCTGTGCAACCATTGCACTACAGCAGGACCTGAGACGGCGCTGCATTTCCTGACAAAATGTCAAAAAAATTTAACAATTAGAGAGTGTCATTTCCCCAAATTTGAAACAGTTTTTCAAGGTTTCAAAGACCTCTCTGATGAAAATAGACTACCCATCCTGTTGGGGGAGGACGCAGAGAGTGTGGGTTGGCAGCGCACTACTTTGCCATAAGATGAGGGACAGTGTCTGACAGACCAACCAACCTGCACGTCCTCTATATTGTTATTGTTCAATGATTATTTTGACCCTTGGTTATTGTTGCTACTGTTGTCCTTTTTACAATATTGATTATTATTATTTTAATTATGTTAATAGTGTAAATATGCAAACAAGCTTTGGCAATATGCACATTGTTCCGTCATGCAAATAAAGCAAATTGAATTGAATTGAGAGAGAGAGAGAGAGAGAGAGAGAGAGAGAGAGAGAGAGAGAGAGAGAGAGAGAGAGAGAGAATTAAATAAAGAGTGCAATACAGAATATTGAAATGAGATGCTTTATAACAATGTATATGTTTCAAGTATTTTTCTGCCTCCAATTGTAAGCAGTGAATGCAACATCAAATCCTTCCATTACTGCAAATACTGGTGGAATTCTCATATCTATAGTTCCAGTGACATCGTCCAGTTTGTGTGTGTGTGTGTGTGTGTGTGTGTGTGTGAGAGTGTGTGTGTGTTCTGAACTCTGCATAGCTACAGTTGAAGTCGAATGTTTACATACACTTAGGTTGGAGTCATTAAAACTCATTTTTCAACCACTCCACAAAATTCTTGTTAACAAACTATAGTTTTGGCAAGTCGGTTAGGACATCTACTTTGTGCATGACAAAAGTAATTTTTACAACAATTGTTTAGACAGATTATTACACTTATAATTTACTCTATCACAATTCCAGTGGGTCAGAAGTTTACAAACACTAAGTTGACTGTGCCTTAAACAGCTTGGATAATCCCAGAAAATTATGTCATGGCTTTAGAAGCTTCTGATAGGCTAATTGACATCATTTGAGTCAATTGGAGGCATACCTGTGGATGTATTTCAAGGCCTACCTTCAAACTCAGTGCCTCTTTGCTTGACATCATGGGAAAGAAGACCTCAGAAAGAAAATTGTAGACCTCCACTAGTCTGGTTCATCCTTGGGAGCAATTTCCAAACGCCTGAAGGTACCACTTTCATCTATACAAACAATAGTACGCAAGTATAAACACCATGGGACCACGCAGCCGTCATACCGCTCAGGAAGGAGACGCATTCTGTCCCCTAGAGATGAACGTACTTTGGTGCGAAAAGTGAAAATCAATCCCAGAACAACAGCAAAGGACCTTGTGAAGATGCTGGAGGAAACAGGTACAAAAGTATCTATATCCACAGTAAAACTAGTCCTATATCAACATAACCTGAAAGGCCGCTCAGCAAGGAAGAAGCCACTGCTCCACAATTGTCATAAAAAAGCCAGACTACGGTTTGCAACTGCACATGGGGACAATGATCGTACTTTTTGGAGAAATGTCCTCTGGTCTGATGAAACAAAAATAGAACTGTTTGGCCATAATGACCATCGTTATGTTTGGAGGAAAAAGGGGCAGGCTTGCAAGCTGAAAAACACCATCCCAACCGTGAAGCACGGGGGTGGCAGCATCATGCTGTGGGGGTGCTTTGCTGCAGGAGTGACTGGTGCACTTCACAAAATAGATGGCATCATGAGGAAGGAAAATTATGTGGATATATTGAAGCAACATCTCAAGACATCAGTCAGGAAGTTAAAGCTTGGTCGCAAATGGGTCTTCCAAATGGACAATGACCCCAAGCATACTTCCAAAGTTGTGGCAAAATGGCTTAAGGACAACGAAGTCAAGGTATTGGAGTGGCCATCACAAAGCCCTGACCTCAATCCTATAGAAAATGTGTGGGCAGAACTGAAAAAGCGTGTGCGAGCAAGGAGCCCTACAAACCTGACTCAGTTACACCAGCTCTGTCAGGAGGAATGGGCCAAAATTCACCCAACTTATTGTGGGAAGCTTGTGGAAGGCTACCCGAAACGTTTGACCCAAGTTTAACAATTTAAAGGCAATGCTACCAAATACTAATTGAGTGTATGTAAACTTCTGACCCACTGGGAATGTGATGAAAGTAATAAAAGCTTAAATAAATAATTCTCTCTACTATTATTCTGACATTTCACATTCTTAAAATAAAGTGGTGATCCTAACTGACCTAAGACAGGGAATTTTTACTAGGATTAAATGTCAGGAATTGTGAAAAACTGAGTTTAAATGTATTTGGCTAAGGTGTATGTAAACTTCCGTCTTCAACTGTACATAACTAGACAAAGAGACATTAAAGTGCAGTCCAATGACGCTTTTTTTATTCAAATGTTATGCTTGACTGACCATGATTACTGCCGTGGCTACTGAATTGACAAGCGAGAGATGAGAAAGATATAGAGATAGAGAGAATCAAGGGAAATAAAAAGCAGAGAGATATGTTGGAGTGTACCAATGAAAATACTCTATTTGTTTATATGTGAATAACCCAACACAAACCCATGTAAATGTACAGTATACTGTGTGAAACACAGACCTTCTAATAGCAGACAACTGTCATCATGTCTGAAACTCCAGTCAATTAAATCCATGGAACTCCCCTTGGCTGTTTGGTTTGCCTTGGCTGGGATGGTAATGGAGATGGCTCCTATACATTAGGGCTGGTTGGATGGAGATGGCACCCTACATTAGGGCTGGTTGGATATGGATGGCACACAGAGAGAGATGGCTACAGTTGACTATGTGCCATGGCTGTCTGACCAACGTTATCCCCCAAACCCCTCCTAACCATCCTAAACCCCCACTAACTCTACCCTTGGCTCAGATCACAGATAGATCTGGATAAACCTATTACAGAGATCAGATGGACCGCTAAAGAGAGAGAGAGAGAGAGAGAGAGAGAGAGAGAAGAGAGAGAGAGAGAGAGAGAGAGAGAGAGAGAGAGAGAGAGAGAGAGAGAGAGAGAGAGAGAGAGAGAGAGAGAGAGTGAGTGTGAGAGATAGAGAGAGAATCAAAGAGTGAGAGAGTTAGTGTGAGAGAGATAGAGAGAAACATAGAGTGAGAGAGTGAGTGTGAGAGAGAGAAAGAGTGAGTGTGTGAGCGATAGAGTGAGAAAGAGTGAGTGAGAGTGAGACAAATGGAAAGTTACAAGGCTCATATGAACAGCTAAACTAAAGAGAGAGAGAGACAGCCTGGAATCATCATTACAGGGGGTTAGATGGAGGAGAGGGGGATGAGTGTAGCAGTGTGTGACAACACCATCAGGTCATCTGATTGGATTAAACCCTGCAGAACTGGTCAGTAATTCACTGGTCATGGGCTCACAGACAGTGGCATGTATTCATGGACGCCAAGGGAAGCCAGGCTTCCCCAAATATTTAATAAAATAATGTATCTTTCGTCTCT
>NW_028165763.1:52500-82946 GCF_964263955.1 Coregonus lavaretus
TGCCTCAGGGCCTGGCCAACTTGCCATCATTGAGTCAACCATGAATTCCATATTGTACCAGAGAATTCTTGAGGAAAATATGAGGCCATCTGTCAAAAAGCTGAAGCTGAACCGAACATGGATCTTGCAACAGGACAATGATCCAAAACAAACAAGCAAAGCTACAACAGAACGGCTCAAAAATAAGAAATGGAGGGTTATGGAATAGTCGAGTCAAAGCCCAGATCTCAATCTTGTTAAAATGCTGTGGAGGGACTTGAAGCGGGCCGTGCATGCAAGAATGCCCTCAAACATGACACAGCTGAAGCAGTACAGTAAAGAAGAATGGCAAAAAATCCTCCCAGTCTGTAGATTTTTTGTGAATAAATTATTGCAGAGTATAATCTTTCAGTGTCATTTGTTAAATTAGGTTACCTTTATCTGTCAATAGTGTTGAAGTGAAGATTACATATCCATCTGTCCAAATATGTTAAAACAAAAAGACAACTTTCCAGGAGGTGCACTTACTTTTTTACATGACTGTATATATATCTTATTTATATTTTTATTATTATTCAGTAGCTAGGTAGCATTTTGATCTGTGGGAATGCTAGGTATTATGGGATCGACTGAATGGAATACCCCTATAATGTACACTATATATGCAAAGGTATGTGGACACCCCTTCAAATTAGTGTTTTCGGCTATTTCAGCCACAACCCATTGCTGACAGGTGTAAAAAATCGAGCACACAGCCATGCAATCTCCATAGACAAACATTGGCAGTAGAATTACTGAAAAGCTCAGTAAGCCTAAGATTACAATGCGCAATGCCAAGCATCGGCTGGAGTGGTGTAAAGGTCAACGCCATTGGACTCTGGAGCAGTGGAAACGTGTTCTCTGGAGTGATTAATCACGCTTCACCATCTGGCAGTCCGACGGACGAATCTGGGTTTGGCGGATGCCAGGACAATGCTACCTGTCCCAATGCGTAGTGCCAACTGTAAAGTTTGGTGGAGGTGTAATAATGGTCTGGGGCTGTTTTCATGGTTCGGGCTAGGCCCATTGGTTCCAGTGAAGGGAAATCATAACGCTACGGCATACAATGCCATTCTAGACGATTCTGTGCTTCCAACTTTGTGGCAACAGTTTGAGGAAGGACCTTTCCTGTTCAGAATGACAATGCCCCCGTGCACAAAGCAAGGTTTTTTAAAGATCGGTCTGGAAGAACTTGACTGGCCTGCACAGAGCCCTGACTTCAACCCCATTGAACACCTTTGTGATGAATTGGAACTCTGACTGTGAGCCAGGCCTAATCGCCCAACATCAGTGCCCGACCTCACAAATGCTCTTGTGGCTGAATGGAAGCAAGTCCAAAAGCTAGTGGAAAGCCTTCCCAGAAGAGTGGAGGCTGTTATAGCAGCAAAGGGGGGACCAACTCCATATTAATGATTTTGGAATGAGATGAGATGTTCGACGAGCAGGTGACCACATACTTCATGTAGTGTATGTATATACAGCTCTGGAAAAAATTATGAGACCACTGCAAAAATATACGTTTCTCTGGTTTTACTATTTATAGTTATGTGTTTGTAAACTGCTGACAACATTTCTCCCAAATTCCAAATAAAAATATTGTCATTTAGAGCATTTATTTGCAGAAAATGACAACTGGTCAAAATAACAAAAAATATGCAATGTTGTCAGACCTCGAATAATGCAAAGAAAATAAGTTCATGTTCATTTTTAAACAACACAATACTAATGTTTTAACTTAGTAAGAGTTCAGAAATCAATATTTGGTGGAATAACCCTGATTTTTTATCACAGCTTTCATGCGTCTTGGCATGCTCTCCACCAGTCTTTCACATTGATGTTGGGTGACTTTATGCCACTCCTGGCGCAAATATTCAAGCAGCTCGGCTTTGTTTGATGGCTTGTGACCATCCATCTTCCTCTTGATCACATTCCAGAAGTTTTCAATGGGGTTCAGGTCTGGAGATTGGGCTGGCCATGACAGGGTCTTGATCTGGTGGTCCTCCATCCACACCTTGATTGACCTGGCAGTGTGGCATGGCACATTGTCCTGCTGGAAATGGGGAACAATGTCAGAGCAAAAGGAAACAAGTTTTCTACCAGGACAACCTTGTACATGGCTTGATTCATGCGTCCTTCACAAAGACAAATCTGCCCGATTCCAGCCTTGCTGAAGCACCCCCAGATTATCACCGATCCTCCACCAAATTTCACAGTGGGTGCGAGACACTGTGGCTTGTAGGCCTCTCCAGGTCTCCGTCTAACCATTAGTCAACCCGGTGTTGGGCAAAGCTGAAAATTGGACTCATCAGAGAAGATGACCTTACTCCAGTCCTCTACGGTCCAATCCTTATGGTCTTTTGCAAACCTCAGCCTGGCTCTTCTTTGCTTCCCCTCGATGAAGGGCTTTTTTCTAGCTTTGCACGTCTTCAGCCCTGCCCCTAGGAGCCTGTTTCGAAACCATCCTCGCCGTGCACTTCACCCCAGCTGCCGTTTGCCATTCTTTTTGTAGGTCACTTGATGTCATCCTACGGTTGTTGATGAGTTGGCAGTCATCCCGGTCAGTAGAGAGTCGTTTTCGCCCTCTGCCGGTCTGTAGCTTTGTTGTCCCCAATTATCTGCTGCTTGACCTTGTTCTTATGAACCGCCGTCTTTTAAATTTTAAGGATGGAAGCAACCTGACGCTCACTGTTCCCTCTGCCAGTAAAGCCAGAATTGAACCCTTCTTTTCGTCACTCAAAACTTTCCTTTTCAACTTTTGGCATGGTCAATAGTTATTTTATTATTAGTATTACTTTTGAGGTAATATTAGCACTGTTTTTGCCATGCAGCTGGTCCTATTGCAAGAGGATAGTGATGACCACAGCAGTGGTTTTTATACTTTTCCTCGTTAAATAACATTTGGTTCAGGTGATCACCTAATCAGTATCTAATTCATTAGAATGAGTTGTGCCTGTGTTGGAATTCAACAGACACTGGAATGGAATGGCTATCAGACATGTAGAGATGCTGATTTAAGAAAAATGTGCAGTGGTCTCTTAATTTTTTCCAGAGCTGTATATATACAGTGGGGAGAACAAGTATTTGATACACTGCTGATTTTGCAGGTTTTCCTACTTACAAAGCATGTAGAGGTCTGTAATTTTTATCATAGGTACACTTCAACTGTGAGAGACGGAATCAAAAAAAAAATCCAGAAAATCACATTGTATGATTTTTAAGTAATTAATTTGCATTTTATTGCATGACATAAGTATTTGATCACCTACCAACCAGTAAGAATTCCGGCTCTCACAGACCTGTTAGTTTTTCTTTAAGAAGCCCTCCTATTCTCCACTCATTACCTGTATTAACTGCACCTGTTTGAACTCGTTACCTGTATAAAAGACACCTGTCCACACACTCAATCAAACAGACTCCAACCTCTCCACAATGGCCAAGACCAGAGAGCTGTGTAAGGACATCAGGGATAAAATTGTAGACCTGCACAAGGCTGGGATGGGCTACAGGACAATAGGCAAGCAGCTTGGTGAGAAGGCAACAACTGTTGGCGCAATTATTAGAAAATGGAAGAAGTTCAAGATGACGGTCAATCACCCTCGGTCTGGGGCTCCATGCAAGATCTCACCTCGTGGGGCATCAATGATCATGAGGAAGGTGAGGGATCAGCCCAGAACTACACGGCAGGACCTGGTCAATGACCTGAAGAGAGCTGGGACCACAGTCTCAAAGAAAACCATTAGTAACACACTACGGCGTCATGGATTAAAATCCTGCAGCGCACGCAAGGTCCCCCTGCTCAAGCCAGCGCATGTCCAGGCCCGTCTGAAGTTTGCCAATGACCATCTGGATGATCTAGAGGAGGAATGGGAGAAGGTCATGTGGTCTGATGAGACAAAAATATAGCTTTTTGGTTTAAACTCCACTCGCTGTGTTTGGAGGAAGAAGAAGGATGAGTACAACCCCAAGAACACCATCCCAACTGTGAAGCATGGAGGTGGAAACATAATTCTTTGGGGATGCTTTTCTGCAAAGGGGACAGGATGACTGCACCGTATTGATGGGAGGATGGATGGGGCCATGTATCGCGAGATCTTGGCCAACAACCTCCTTCCCTCAGTAAGAGCATTGAAGATGGGTCGTGGCTGGGTCTTCCAGCATGACAACGACCCGAAACACACAGCCAGGGCAACTAAGGAGTGGCTCTGTAAGAAGCATCTCAAGGTCCTGGAGTGGCCTAGCCAGTCTCCAGACCTGAACCCAATAGAACATCTTTGGAGGGAGCTGAAAGTCCGTATTGCCCAGCGACAGCCCCGAAACCTGAAGGATCTGGAGAAGGTCTGTATGGAGGAGTGGGCGAAAATCCCTGCTGCAGTATGTGCAAACCTGGTCAAGACCTACAGGAAACGTAGGTTTCTGTACCAAATATTAAGTTCTGCTTTTGTGATGTATCAAATACTTATGTCATGCAATAAAATGCTAATTAATTACTTAAAAATCATACAATGTGATTTTCTGGATTTTTTTTTTTGATTCCGTCTCTCACAATTGAAGTGTACCTATGATAAAAATGAAAGACATCTACATGCTTTGTAAGTAGGAAAACCTGCAAAATCGGCAGTGTATCAAATACTTGTTCTCCCCACTGTATATTTAATCCCTTGACTTCCAACCTTACGTGAGGCACACAGCAATATTTGCCACCGCCGCCTCCTTTTCTTTTCAAACATTTTGGGGTTCAACCAAGCGTGACAGCTAGCTTACTAGTTTTAGTTATGCTTCTGCTAGGATTTTGGTGGCATTCTCTAATGTCTATGGGAAAAGCTAGTGGATAGGTGTTCCCCATTGTATAGCCTGCTATTTGCCAGAAATGTACAGTCATCTATACACTGCAGCTAACAATAATAAAGCAAAATGGCTTAATCACTAAAACCAGCCATCCAGCGCTGTCCTGGATACTCATGAGTGGGTGCTTAAGGGAGTGTGTGTATGAGGGTGTGTGTGTGTGTGTGTGTGTGTGTGTTTGAGTATGTGTGTCCGTGCTTGTGCGTGTCTGTAGAGTGGACCTACAAGGTGAAGCCTCACCTCTGCGCTCCTAGCGGCATCTCAGCATTACCATGGCAACAGCATTCTTCAACGATGAGAGAGCGAGAGAACGACTGAGACCATTAGTAGAGAAAATCTCTGAATCTGGGAAATCTCTGAATCATAGTACTGAACAACATCCTGTCACTCCTATCTTACTTAAAGAGTCAAAGATAGGATCAGTCCTAATGTGTAATTACAGAAGCACATTTTATAATTAGGACACTATTTAGGTTTCTGCCAATTTGTAATCTGCTAATCTCAATAGCGTGCTCGCTGTGTAACCACACTGTTGCTGGTTCAATATCTGCTCTGGCTCAAACGCTACAGTGATGAGAGGCAGTGCCGTAGTACTGGAGAGTATAAGGAGATGAATTAGCAGGATGTCTTTAGCCTGGATTCTCTCTGACCTAGTTACACTCACAGCACTAGGAATTCAATTAAACTGTCTGGAATTACCAAAGAGGACACACGCACACACACACACTCACGCACACACACCCACACCAAACGAATTACCACAGAGGGTCATTAGTATCCCTGTGCCATTTTACTCAATGTTAAATTATATCCTTGCTATAGCAGCCTAGATAAACATTTATAACACGTTGTGATCTGAAATTACCCTAAAATTAATGACCTACACCCTGTCATTCATGACTTTATGGATGTAACATTATGTTAGCTGGAGTTATACTTATGTTGGAAATGTGGACCGTTGGTCACTATGAAAGAGACATGATATTAGTACTAATGTAGAGCTGTAAACCAGGTAGAGTTAAGGTGGATTTTTATTAATGTTACATTTCCATGAGTGTGATGAAGCCAGCATAATACAGCAATGTGTGTGTGTGTGTGTGTGTGTGTGTGTGTGTGTGTGTGTGTGTGTGTGTGTGTGTGTGTGTGTGAGTGTGTGTGTGTATGGGTGGGTGTGTGTGCACATGAGAGTGTGCATTTCTAGCGAATTTTCCCCCAACATCGGACACCAAATCAATCAAATCTAATTTTATTGGCCACATGCGCCGAATACAACAGGTGCAGACATTACAGTGAAATGCTTACTTACAGCCCTTAACCAACAGTGCATTTATTTTTAATAAAAAAGTAAATTAAAACAACAACAAAAAAGTGTTGAGAAAAATAGAGCAGAAGTAAAATAAAATAACAGTAGGGAGGCTATATATACAGGGGGGTACCGGTGCTGAGTCAATGTGCGGGGGCACCGGCTAGTTGAGGTAGTTGAAGTAATATGTACATGTGGGTAGAGTTAAAGTGACTATGCATAAATAATTAACAGAGTAGCAGCAGCATAAAACAATAGGGTGGGGGGGCAGTGCAAATAGTCCGGGTAGTCATGATTAGCTGTTCAGGAGTCTTATGGCTTGGGGGTAGAAGCTGTTGAGAAGTCTTTTGGACCTAGACTTGGCACTCCGGTACCGCTTGCCGTGCGGTAGCAGAGAGAACAGTCTATGACTAGGGTGGCTGGAGTCTTTGACAATTTTGAGGGCCTTCCTCTGACACCGCCTGGTATAGAGGTCCTGGATGGCAGGAAGCTTGGCCCCAGTGATGTACTGGGCCGTACGCACTACCCTCTGTAGTGCCTTGCGGTCAGAGGCCAAGCAGTTGCCATACCAGGCGGTGATGCAAACAGTCAGGATGCTCTCGATGGTGCAGCTGTAGAATTTTTTGAGGATCCGAGGACCCATGCCGAATCTTTTCAGTCTCCTGAGGGGGAATAGGCTTTGTCGTGCCCTCTTCACGACTGTCTTGGTGTGTTTGGACCATGATAGTTTGTTGGTGATGTGGACACCAAGGAACTTGAAGCTCTCAACCTGTTCCACTACAGCCCCGTCGACGAGAGTGGGGGCGTGCTCAGTCCTCTTTTTTTTCCTGTAGTCCACAATCATCTCCTTTGTCTTGGTCACGTTGAGGGAGAGGTTGTTATCCTGGCACCACATGGCCAGGTCTCTGACCTCCTCCCTATAGGCTGTCTCATCATTGTCGGTGATCAGGCCTACCACTGTTGTGTCGTCGGCAAACTTAATGATGGTGTTGGAGTCGTGCCTGGCCATGCAGTCATGGGTGAACAGGGAGTACAGGAGGGGACTGAGCACGCACCCCTGAGGGGCCCCCGTGTTGAGGATCAGTGTGGCAGATGTGTTGTTACCTACCCTTACCACCTGGGGGCGGCTCGTCAGGAAGTCCAGGATCCAGTTGCAGAGGGAGGTGTTTAGTCCCAGGATCCTTAGCTTAGTGATGAGCTTTGAGGGCACTATGGTGTTGAATGCTGAGCTGTAGTCAATGAATAGCATTCTCACGTAGGTGTTCCTCTTGTCCAGGTGGGAAAGGGCAGTGTGGAGTGCAATAGAGATTGCATCATCTGTGGATCTGTTGGGGCGGTATGCAACTTGGAGTGGGTCTAGGGTTTCTGGGATAATGGTGTTGATGTGAGCCATGACCAGCCTTTCAAAGCACTTCATGGCTACAGACGTCAGTGCTACGGGTCGGTAGTCATTTAGGCAGGTTATCTTAGTGTCCTTGGGCACGGTGACTATGGTGGTCTGCTTGAAACATGTTGGTATTACAGACTCAGTCAGGGACATGTTGAAAATGTCAGTGAAGACACTTGCCAGTTGGTCAGCACATGCTCGGAGTACACGTCCTGGTAATCCGTCAGGTACTTCATAATCTGTTTTTCTTTCTCTCTCAGTTGTATCAATTACTATTGTTGTTGAAGAACTTCTACATTTGCAAAACCATATTAATCAATTTGTATTATTATTTTATTTTATTTTATACACCACCTGCTGTGCTCGCTGCGGGGAGCATGATTCTCCTGCAAGCTCCCCTCAGGAGTGTAGATAATGCTAATTGCTAACCCGTTAGCTAACATTTTCACGACACCAATAATCGCATAACATTGAAGGCTTGATCACAAGATAACACTGTTGAAGGTAATATATTTCTTAAACACTGTTGAATATGCCGAGAATACGGGGTTCCACGCTACCCCTACAATTACCACTGGTGGCTGTAGGACCAGTAATTGATTCTTGCTGACAACCAGGCAATTTACTGCAACACTGATACACTATTGATTTACCACTGTGACTGGACGACACAGACATCACTGCCCAACAATGCACAGAGACGATCAATACTTATAAAACCTCTCTAACACAACTGGAATACTCATCTCAACTTCACCAATACCAATTACAAAAATATATCTCAAATATAACTCCAAAATAAAACCCATATGAAACCAAGTCTAAATCTATCCAACACATCTCTAAACCTCATATTTTAAGCATCTAACAGTAAATAACTCAACAACCCAATTCAACAGCGGTCTAGGACTCATCTTGTCTCTCCAGACCTCCAGAGGTAAAGTAGGGTTAAATACAGACCTCTGGAGAGGAATCCAATATGGAAGAATTATGGAGACGAGATAATTGACTGATTGTGTTCCCTCTCTTCATACTTTCCTTCTCTCTCCTTCTCTCACTGCAATTCCCCTATTCATTCTACCAACACACTCTCTCTCTCTCTCTCTCTCTCTCTCTCTCTCTGTCACCCTCTTTCTCTCACTTTCCCTCGCTCGCTCACTCTCTTCTCTTTCTCTCTGTATCTTCTCTCTCTCATTTCTTATTTTTCTCACCATGACTCAGTCTCCTGCTCTGTAAATCTCCATCTTTCCAATCACAATTTTCTCTAATTCAATCTACATTTCCACCTGACTCCCTTCTCAAGGTTTTTGATTGGACGGTGCTACTGTCTGTGGACCATCTCTGGTGTCACTGGGTTGACTCCTAGGGGTTATGTGTCATACGTCTTGATGTAGTACACCGTTTGAGCATTTGCACGGAAAGGAATTCAGCTGCTCAGACTTACTTCCAAACTATGGTAACTGGTCTACAAATGCACACATGCACGCACAGAGGTTTCTAGAATATGTAAATAACTTTATCATGAAGCTAATTACTATCTCATTATGCAGACCCATTTAGATCTGGATTAATATTAACGAGAGGATTTCAGGGGAAAAGCTAATTTGACCACATTATTCCACCATATGATTACTCTATGGTCCACAACACAATCACCCATACAGACAAGCCAATTCACACAACCAACCTAGTATATTAGACCATGTGATTACCGCACACACAATCACACACCCACCCACCTATTTGGATAAGAGCTGTGTTATAGCAGCAGCAGATCCAGTGGGGAGGAGGTAAGAAGAGTCTCTTCACAACCTGCTACTAACAGCTCATTATACTGCTGACCCTGTTTTCAACGGTGGTAGTTAGTTTATCTGCTGTGTGTGTGTGTGTGTGTGTGTGTGTGTGTGTGTTCATGCACGTGTGTGCATATATGCATGCTTGTCACTGGCGTAACACAGTTTCTCTGGACCCCCCCGCAAGGTTGGAGTTCGCCCCTGCCCCTACCCACCAAAAGTATAATGTGTCAGCCACACACAAAGTAAAGACTGCCGATCACTGTCCATGGAACTGAAATTGCGACATGTCTATATGACTGCATACTTATCGAATCGATTAAAAGGCTTTTTGTGGTGCCAGGGTATGTATAGCTTTGCTTTAGCTAATGGAAAAATGTTTATTGGTAGGCCTATTTGGTCGTCATTTTCTCATGTTAAGCCTAACATTTCACATTGCCAGACTGCTGGCAATAATGTAACGACTTGTTCAGTAATAAAAATTATAACATTATAAAATAAATGTTTGATGCAACAGCATACTAATCAGCTATCATGGTCAGATTTTTTTTAATATACAGTGCATTCGGAAAGTATTCAGAGCCCTTGACTTTACATTACAGCCTTATTCTAAAATGAAAAATAAAATAAAAAAGATCCCAGTCCCTTTGCTATGAGACTCAAAATTGAGCTCAGGTGCATCCTGTTTCCATTGATCATCCTTGAGACGTTTCTACAACTTGATTGGAGTCCACCTGTGGTTAATTAAATTGATTGGACATGATTTGGAAAGGCACACACCTGTCTATATAAGGTCCCACAGTTGACAGTGCATGTCAGAGCAAAAACCAAGCCATGAGGTCGAAGGAATTGTCCGTAGAGCTCCGAGACAGGATTGTGTCGTGGCACAGATCTGGGGAAGGGTATCAAAACATTCTGCAGCATTGAAGGTCCCCAAGAACATAGTGGCCTCCATCATTCTTAAATGGAAGATGTTTGAAACCACCAAAACTCTTCCTAGAGCTGGATGCCCGGCCAAACTGAGCAATCGGGGGAGAAGCGCCTTGGTCAGGGAGGTGACCAAGAACCTGATAGTCACTCTGATAGAGCTATAGAGTTCCTCTGTGGAGATGGGAGAACCTCCCAGAAGGACAACCATCTCTGCAGCACTCCATCAATCAGGCCTTTATGGTAGAGTGGCCAGACAGAAGCCACTCCTCAGTAAAAGGCACATGAAAGCCCGCTTGGAGTTAGCCAAAAGGCACCTTAAGACTCTCAGACCATGAGAAACAAGATTCTCTGGTCTGATGAAACCAAGGTTGAACTCTTTGGCCTGAATGCCAAGCGTCACGTCTGGAGGAAACCCGGCACCATCCCTACGGTGAAGCATTGTGGTGGCAGCAACATGCTGTGGGGATGTTTTTCAGCGGCAGGGACTGGGAGACTTGTCAGGATCGAGGGAAAGATGAACGGAGCCAAGTACAGAGAGATCCTTGATGAAAACCTGCTCCAGAGCGCTCAGGACCTCAGACTGAGGCAACAGTTTACCTTCCAACAGGACAACAACCCTTACCACACAGGCAAGACAACACAGGAGTGACTTCGGGACAAGTCTCTGAGTGGCCCAGCCAGAGCTGGACTTGAACCCGATCTAACATTTCTGGAGAGACTTGAAAAGAGCTGTGCAGCAACGCTCCCCATCCAACCTGACAGAGCTTGAGAGGATCTGCAGAGAACAATGGGAGAAACTCCCCAAATACAGGTGTGCCAAGCTTGTAGCGTCATACCCAAGAAGACTCGATGCTGTAATCGCTGCTAAAGGTGCTTCAACAAAGTACTGAGTCAAGTGTCCGTTTTTTACTTTTAATATATTAGCAAAAATGTCTAAAAACCAGTTTTTGCTTTGTCATTATGGGGTATTGTGTGTAGATTGATGAAGGACATTAAAAATATATATCAATTCTAGAATAAGGCTGTAATGTAACAACATGTGGAAAAGGTCAAGGGGTCTGAATACTTTCCGTAGGCACTGTACATGTCCTTTATAGCCTACCAGTCTATTATTTTTTTATAATACAGTCAGTCCACCCCCAAAACACTAGCTTACTAGCGATTGTTTCATTATGCAGTGTACTATCTATAGCTATATACCGTATTTAGCTGCTACTGTATTTAGCTGTTATTTATACACTTATTTTTATAGAAATTACACATCAAATAGCATAACAATGAGGGAAAAAATAGTCGGCTTGAGGATAAATTCAGCCACTATTTATTGTTGAACTCAGCGGGTTCTGTCTGGCTAATAGCCTACACAAATGGGCAGTAACATTCAAGGTAAATTAAATAAAATGAAATCCAACTTGAGAGAGTCCCTTGGTCAGGGCCAGCTCCAGGCATCAACAAAATAAGCGGTCACTTAGGGCCCCAGGCAGCTAGGGGAGTTTTTCTAGGAACTCAGAAAGGGGTCTCAACTCACTGTTGAGAGTTAGAATACTAAAATTCACAAGGTGCAAGTTCAAAATTTGGTTGTGCATCAGCAATTTTTCTCTTATGTCAGTCACTGACAGTCCACTCAATTAGCCATGTCAGCTAACACTTTTTTGATTGGTAAATTAGTCTAGCCAGCTATCTAAACTTGTAGTAATAATGGCCGAATACCAACCTTGTCATGCAGGGCATGTGCCCAGGGGCACTGACCTCCAGGTGGTCCCCACTGATTTTTTTGTCACTCTCATTCAGATATCATGGCAAAATTTGTAGAATTGCAGGAAATTAGCTTTCGAACTAAAGCTGTAAAACTGTTGTTTTTTTCAAAAATCTCTGCCCCATGAGCAAATTGAGTAGTAATCTCTTTGCGTAACGTGTTGAGTCCAGCAATTAAGGAGAATGAGAGGCTCAATTAAAGATGTTGCAGAACTGCTGTATTTGAAACACCACTCCCTGCAGTTTCCCTGATGTTGCTACGGTAATCAAGCTGTTTTTACCATCACTGTAAATGTCACTTCTGCGGAGAGATCGTTTTCTAAACTAAAACTCATAAAGAACTACCTAAGAAGCATTAGGCTCTTGGTCTGATATGGGCTTTTGAACACTTGAGTAAGCTCCACTAACTGCACTGGCGCCTTTGTAGCCTTGACCAGGGCATTTGTTCACTGATATCCCATTTATTAATTAATTATTTTATTTTCAGTCACATTCCTGAAACCCAAGAAACAAACACTCAGCATCCGAGTACATATGGATTTTTTTGGGGGAGGGTTAATGTCAAAATGATAGACATCAATGACAGAAGCATGGGCACCCAGAGCTCGTGGGCCCCCCCACCTTTTGTGGGCTGCGGGGGTGTCCGGTACGCCAGTGATGCTTGTGTTTACTGATAAAACAGGCGAGAACACAGGTAAAAGGTTCCTTCCAGTCAATGCAATTGCATTATCATGTTATTTCTATTCATGAGATTGTCAGAGTATACTGTAAATGAAATCACATGTTAATCGTCGCATGCTTCTTAAACAACAGGTGTAGACTAACAGTGAAATGCTTACTTACGGTGCCCGTCCCAACAATGCAGAGAGAAAGAAAAAAGAGAAATAATAGAAAAGTAAAACACGTAATAATAAAAGTGATAATAAATACACAATGAGTAACGATAAATTGCCTTCATACCACAGCGTTGTTGAATACTCATTTCTGATTGGCTGGAAGGGCATTCTAGAATGGGCATTAAGTAAGGGATAATCAATGAGGGGCTATGCATTCTATGGAAAATAATGAACAATAATGACTTGGGTGGCTGGAGTCTTTGACAATTTTGAGGGCCTTCCTCTGATACCGCCTGGTATAGAGATCCTGGATGGCAGGGAGCTCAGCCCCAGTGATGTACTGGGCCGTACGCACTACCCTCTGTTGCGCCTTATGGTCGGATGCCGAGCAGTTGCCATACCAAGCGGTAATGCAGCCAGTTCAAGATGCTCTCAATGGTGCAGCTGTAGAACTTTTTGAGGATCTGAGGGCCCTTGCCAAATCTATTCAACCGCCTATCTGTGAGTACATGTATGTGTCTACAGAGACAGAGTGACTTACAGCCTCATCTATCCCCATCATATTTTACTGCTGAGACACAACGTTAACCTGTCAGCCATTTACACACACCACACACACACACCACACCACACACACCACACTACACACACCATACACACACACACATACCACACAGACACCTCGTCCCTCACCTTGTCCCTCTGTAGACTCACACCCCCCAGGAGTAGATGGGGGGATGCGTGGAGGAAGGGAGAAAGCAGGGAAGAAGAGAGGAGAGAAAGAGTGGAGGGGGGAGGGGGGGGGGGGGGTAATAACCATTACAATCGCTAGACAATATACCACTCACTTCCACCCCCATCTGTGAGTGCGACACCGCCCCCTACCCCTATCGCCCATGCCTGCCTGCCCCCCCCCCCCCCGGGACTGAAGATGAATCATCTGTACATGTCACAAAGACTTACTCCAACCCTGCAGGGCTGGGGTCAATTCAAATCGAAAGCAGTAAACGTAACAATTTAAAGGTTCAATATGCAGGAATCGCTCCACCATTTCCTGGTTGTTAAAATTCGAATAGCTCACCTAATTTCAGTTTATGTGACAAAATAAGCAATGTATAGTGTAGAGAATCATTGTACCATCTAAACCGCTGTGAAATATATTTTCAATAACCAAAAATATTGTATTTTCAGCTTGTTTGAAGCTGGTGTACAAAACCAAAAGTAAAAGATGCAAAAACGACACTTAAGCATGGAAAGCATAGAAATAGTGCACATAGAACAGTTCTTAGATTTGTTTTCAATGAGAATGATACATCTATAACTCAAATTTCTATGCGAATTTGGTCGGGTCGCCCACAAAGTTACATATTGCTGCTTTAATAACAATTCAATATCAAACGTTTTTCCAGTTTTGAATTTTTTATTAAAATCACTTCCTGAATTAATCACCTTCAATTCTAATTGACCCCAGCCCTGCAACCCTGTGTGTCAGCTTACATGTCATCATTCCATAAAACGCACCCCTATACACCCTTCACCTTAAACAATGCCTGTATTCACCCTCTACAGCCTTTCCCCTGGGAACCAATGGCTTACACTTTACCAAGTGCCCTACACTGATCTACAATGGCTTTATGTCTGTAATAAAACACTAGGCTGTGTGTGCATGTGTTTAAACAAGCAGAGATGCACTTTTGTAAAATCCACAGCACAGACAGACATAGTAAACGTGTAATTTTCTGTGTTTCAATTAAAGACTGCAATTACACTCTACAGAAGATATGCTAATAGAACGCCTTGTTTAGCTGCTGCTAAACAAGCTGCAGAAAGCACAGGAATTAATAGCAGTAATTATCAATTAGAAGACATCTCAGAAGGAAAATACATGTTTAAATGATTCTCCTTTCTAATCGATGTCTCCATCTTGTCATTGATATTTCCTTACAGACGTCATCAATATGAGACTTGTTAAGACTTGACATTCATGCATTAGGCTATTATTAATGGGTATTCTGAGTCGTTTCAGTGAGCCAGATCTTTTGGCTCTGTTCACCTAAAAGAGCTGTTAATTTGGCTCCCAAACAACTCTTTGTTCAGTAGTGCTTAACAATTGATGAAAAACCATGAAAAATAGCAATATGTAATGTAAAGCCTAAATGGTTGCCTACCATTATGTCAGATCGTGAAATGGGACTTCAAATAAATGTTTACCTGATGAAATTAGATTGTGTGTATACAAAAAAAGTATGTTTTATTTTACACACTGTCAAATCGAGCTACGATCAGAATAAGGCTCTTTCCTCACTACCTGCTGTTCCTGCAGTGAGGAATTAACCATCTTCAGAGAATGTTTTTATCTACAGATAATCATTTCTGGAGCTAAAAAGCAGTAGTAGCAGTATACAAAACAGGGAGCCAAATGAATGGCTCTTTCACAGATACGATTTGGTTCCCAACGTTCACCAAAAATATATTTTCAGAAAGAGACGTTCGTAAGTGAACGACCCATCAGTATAGGCTATTAAAATGGAATCCATGAACACTTCAATGTGTAAAACAACCAAACCAGGTTACTTTCTTACTTTCTTAAAATAAAATGTAAATATAAAATCATTAAATTAAAAAAATTAATTGTGCGCATGTTCAGATATTTGCAAGTGTGTGCATGCATGAGTGTGGGGGGATTGGACTCACCTGAACAGGGAAAGGCCAGTGAATGGGGAAAGAAAGAGAGTGGTGCTAGAGATAGTAAATCTTATTACAATTTCCTTTGGCAAATGTAAGTTTGTACACTTTCCACATGGCATGTTAAATTTAAATGAATTGAATGAGAGAGAGATAATGTCACATTCAATGTTCATTGGTTGGGTCATTGTTCAAGGCAGTGGTCTGAAGGGACCCAGTAAGTCAATATGTGACTCTGTCACACTTTTACAGCTAAATCAATCTCCCACCACACAGAACAGCTGCTTGCTCATAGCTTCTCTGTTAACGCAGGCCAATAGCATCGACTCAGGCGTAGGTTGAGAGATATGAAGTGTCTGTGTGTGTATGTGTGTGTGTGTGTGTTAACATTGTCTGTTATATATTTCCTTAGATAACCTACTATATGAGCTCCAATATGGCTTTAGGAAATCCCATTCCACCGATACTTGCCTACTATATCTAACTGACCACATAAGGAAGGAAGTAGACGGAGGGACATTTTGTGGTATGGTTATGTTAGATCTCCAAAAGGCGATTGATACAGTGGATCATGAGGTTCTGTTAATCAAACTAAGAGCAATGGGCTTTAACAACTAAGCAGTAAAATGGGTTGGCTCTTAACTGCAAAGAAGAAAACAGATGGTGGATGTGGATTGGACCCTGTCTAAACCCAAAATATTGAACTGCGGGGTACCCCAAGGAAGTGTGCTGGGTCCACTTTTCTTTCTATTGTATAGAAATGATCTGAAATCTGCCTATACATGTGATCTTTTCCTCTATGCAGATGATTCTGCGCTGTTGGTTTCCCACAAAGACACAAATGTGGTTGAGAAAGCCCTCAGTGCTGAACTTCTGAATGTCAGTAAATGGCTATATGACAATAAGCTGTCACTTCACCTTGGAAAAACAGAGTCCCATCTTGTTTGGGTCCAAAGTGAAACTGAGGAAATCCCCTGATTGTAAGGTGGTAGTAGGTGACATAGTAGTCACAGCAAAATACTCTGTTAATTAACTTGGATGTGTGCTAGATAACCATCTGACAGGGGAGAGCATGGCACAAAACGTTATCGCCAAAGTGAACCATAAAATTAGTTTTCTGGCAAGAACCTCTAAATATCTGTATAAGAATGCAATGGGATCATTGGCTGGGGCTCTTGTTCAGTGTCACTTTGACTATGCGTGCTCTTCCTGGTACAATAGTGCCCCCAAGATAATCCATGTTTTATTGCAGACATCTCAGAACAAATTAGTCAGGATTATTCTTAAACTTCCAGCACTTACACACCTTGACCATTCCCACTTTGAAAGCCTTAGATTGCTCAAAGTGGAGGAGAGAGTCTCTCAGATTAAATTGTATCTTGTGCATAAGATTGTCCACAATATGGTCCCCAGGTACCTATGTAACTACTTTAACTTGGTACCGGATAAGCATAACTATTCCACTAGAAAGAGTAAAACTGACGTAGTTCCTATTAGATTTTAAAGTGTTATGGGGAAATACACTTTTTTAAACTCAGCTGCCATTCTTTGGATTAGTCTTCTGACATAACATCCATAGGTAGTTTCAAGTTCTCACTGAAAAAATTGCTGAATAGTAGCATGTCTCAAAAGTGAGTCGTAAGATTATGGTACGTGGCTGAGAAGGAAATACCCGGGATAGCATATGGTCTGCCTGTTGGTGCCTGTCGTTTATCTTATTGTGATTGTCTTGTATATATTAGGGATTGATTATTTTATATATTAAGGGTATGTGAGACAAGGGAGATGTACCTGTCCATAGTTGTTTATTAGGAAAGGGAATTGTACTAATTATCTTATGTTATGAAACAAACAACAATTATGTCTGTCTTTATCTGTTGCCACTACAGTTACCGCCTAACCTTGCTGCATCCCCCCTTCCCCCTTCAAAATTACAACAATGGAAATAAGCTTTTAAGCTTTATTGTGTTATCCTTGATGATTTTCTTAAAATGTATGTGGAGGCGTCACCGGCTGGAGAGCCCTTATGTATGTATTTTGAAAGATTGTCTAATAAATTCAATCAATCAATCTGTCAGTTCTATTGAGACTGCGGGGGAAAAGGATGAACATAAATCCTTGGGGTGGAATTAAATCACTGTGTATAGCTCTAAGGGTACAAAGTATGGCTGGGAATTGCCAGGGACCTCACGATACGATATTATTCTGATTCTTAGGTACCGATACGATGTATTGCGGTTCTATGTGTATCACGATTTATCACAATGCTATATGTATTGCGATTCGATACTGCGATTGTATTGCGATTCGATGTTCCAAACATATTGCTCACTACATGTCTGCTTCAGAGGGTCTCATAATAAAGTTTTGATCAGTCATATAAATAAAAGTGCTGAAAACATGTTGGCTCACCATTTAAAAAGAAGATTGAGGCCAACCTATAGGAGGAGAAATACAAACGTTTTGGCGCAGGTACAACCGACTAGCGCTAGCTAACCTTAACTACCTAGCAAAAAAAAGAGAATCGATACATTGAATCGATATAATATGGTCAAAAATAATATCGCAATGCTCTACTGTATAGATTTTTCCCCCCATCTCAAAGCACTAACAATTTCTATCTATCAATTTCTACATACTGTACCATTGGTTGATATTCCCATGACCAGACCAGCGTTCACTATCGAAAGCTGGGAAGTCCGTTAGCTAGCGTTACACCACCATATCGACTGCTGAGAAAGGTTCAATATCATCTTGCTTACAAGCTCTAGATACCAGCAGTCCAATGCCAGTACTTTGAAGCAGGGATATTTCAGGTAGCACCACAATCACAGTAGTTTGAGCATTAACCTGGTTCCTCCCTTCACACATCCCAGAGATAGAGGATGAATGTGTTTGCAGAGTCAAAGGACTAGTGTGCTAAGTGAATATTTGTATTTATTTATTAAAACAACAACAATACAATACAATAAAAAGACAATACGAATGGCCGCCCCATCAGTGGGTGCTCTGGTCATTGAGTGCTCTCGCCCCCGCCCCCGGCCCAAAGGGTTTTTCCAAGAGTGGGTATATTGACAGACCTGAGCAGTATGTATCTGAGGGATTACAACAGTAAGCCAGACTCCACTGGTTAATTACTGACTAAATCAAATAACAACATTTCTCATCAGACATTATACAAACACCATGTTCATGTTGGAGATGGGAGATAAACTAGATTAAATGGATAGATCTAGAACTGAGTATGGATTAAACACAAACACACAATCTTTCACTGGTCCTTTTGGATTGCATGCTTGTCTATGCAGCGTACATGGTTCGGTGAACCATGCAGATATGATGAGTACCTTGCTGCCTGATATTTGAAGACTTCAACTACCAGAGCTGTGGGTCAGGAGTTAACTGACTCCCAGGCCATGTTTGAGAGAGCAGGGCAGTTCTCAGCCAGAGGGACTGGCTCTGACATCTAATCTAAAGTTCATTAGCCAGCAATCCCTTACACGCACACACACACACTGATGTCTCCTAAGCTCTCACACATACAGTGAGGGAAAAAAGTATTTGATCCCCTTCTGATTTTGTACGTTTGCCCACTGACAAAGAAATGATCAGTCTATAATTTTAATGGTAGGTTTATTTGAACAGTGAGAGACAGAATAACAACAAAAAAATCCAGAAAAACCCTTGTCAAAAATGTTATAAATTGATTTGCATTTTAATGAGGGAAATAAGTATTTGACCCCCTCTCAATCAGAAAGATTTCTGGCTCCCAGGTGTCTTTTATACAAGTAACGAGCTGAGATTAGGAGCACACTCTTAAAGGGAGTGCTCCTAATCTCAGTTTGTTACCTGTATAAAAGACACCTGTCCACAGAAGCAATCAATCAATCAGATTCCAAACTCTCCACCATGGCCAAGACCAAAGAGCTCTCCAAGGATGTCAGGGACAAGATTGTGGACCTACACAAGGCTGGAATGGGCACAAGACCATCGCCAAGCAGCTTGGTGAGAAGGTGACAACAGTTGGTGCGATTATTCACAAATGGAAGAAACACAAAATAACTGTCAATCTCCCTCGGCCTGGGGCTCCATGCAAGATCTCACCTCGTGGAGTTTCAATGATCATGAGAACGGTGAGGAATCAGCCCAGAACTACACAGGAGGATCTTGTCAATGATCTCAAGGCAGGTTGGGACCATAGTCACCAAGAAAACAATTGGTAACACACTATGCCGTGAAGGACTGAAATCCTGCAGCGCCCGCAAGGTCCCCCTGCTCAAGAAAGCACACATACATGCCCGTCTGAAGTTTGCCAATGAACATCTGAATGATTCAGAGGAGAACTGGGTGAAAGTGTTGTGGTCAGATGAGACCGAAATGGAGCTCTTTGGCATCAACTCA
This sequence comes from Coregonus lavaretus, assembly GCF_964263955.1. Lineage (NCBI taxonomy): Eukaryota > Metazoa > Chordata > Actinopteri > Salmoniformes > Salmonidae > Coregonus > Coregonus lavaretus. Next base: position 72,451 of record NW_028165763.1, read on the forward strand.
ACTCGCCGTGTTTGGAGGAGGAGGAATGCTGCCTATGACCCCAAGAACACCATCCCCACCATCAAACATGGAGGTGGAAACATTATGCTTTGGGGGTGTTTTTCTGCTAAGGGGACAGGACAACTTCACCGCATCAAAGGGACGATGGGGGACGGGGCCATGTACTATCAAATCTTGGGTGAGAACCTTCCGTCAGCCAGGGCATTGAAAATGGGTCGTGGATGGGTATTCCAACATGACAATGACCCAAAACACACGGCCAAGTCAACAAAGGAGTGGCTCAAGAAGAAGCACATTAAGGTCATGGAGTGGCCTAGCCAGTCTCCAGACCTTAATCCCATAGAAAATCTGTGGAGGGAGCTGAAGGTTCGAGTTGCCAAACGTCAGCCTCGAAACCTTAATGACTTGGAGAAGATCTGCATAGAGGAGTTGGACAAAATCCCTCATAAGATGTGTGCAAACCTGGTGGCCAACTACAAGAAACGTCTGACCTCTGTGATTGCCAACAAGGGTTTTGCCACCAAGTACTAAGTAATGTTTTGCAGAGGGGTCAAATACTTATTTCCCTCATTAAAATGCAAATCAATTTATAACATTTTTGAAATGCGTTTTTCTGGATTTTTTTGTTGTTATTCTGTCTCTCACTGTTCAAATAAACATACCATTTAAGTTATAGACTGATCATTTCTTTGTCAGTGGTCAAACGTACAAAATCAGCAGGGGATCAAATACTTTTTTCCCTCACTGTACACACACACACACACACACACACACACACACACACACACACACACACACACACACACACACACACACACACACACACACACACACACACACACACACACACAGAGACGTCTCCTAAGCTTCCCTGTGGTGTTGGAGGTACATGAAGGGAAAGCCCATCTACCCTCTCAACCAAACTACAGCTCAGAGAGAAAACTGTCTTACCTCTATACTGCAGAGAGAGAGAGTTGGGGGGAAGAGAGAGAGAGAGAGAGGAGATAATTGAGAGAGAGAGAGAGAGAGAGAGAGAGAGAGAGAAAGAGAGAGAGAACCAGTGTGCTCTTGTATGAAGTCCCTCTGGCTCGGTCTCCTAGCAACAGTTGTCAGGGGCAACCCCCGGCCACTGCAGATGACACACCGTGCTTTGCAAAGGCAGTAGTCATCTGCTCTGTGAGTGTCTATCTGTGTGTGTATGTTCTTGGTTTTACTATCCTTGTGGGGACCAGAATGATAGTAAAAAATGGAAAAGTGGGGACATTTCCCACAAGGAAAACGGCTATTTTAGGCTTAGGGGTTAGAATTAGGGTTAAGGGTTAGGTTTAGGGTTAGGAGTTAGGTTTAGGGTTAGGGGTTTATGGTTAAGGTTAGGGTTAAAGTTAGGGTTAGGTTAACGGTTAGGGTCAGGGGTAAGGGGAAATTGGATTCTGAATGTGAATCAATTGTTTGGTTCCCACAAGGATATTAAAACAAATGTGTGTGTGTGTATGAGAGCCCGTTAATGATGTAGCCCCGTGTCTATATGTTTCAAACCATTCAGTGCTTGTATTTCAAACAACAGGCTCATATTCATCATCATCTGTCAGTACAGCATATGACAGCCATGTTGCCACATGCAGGGCATTGGCTACGCATGCAAAGCATACTGATTCACTTTGCATAAAGGTACCTATGCTAGCCTGACCCATTTCTGCACTGATGCTCACACACACACAAATGCATGTACCTCCACATCCTCCAAACACACACACACACACACACACACACACACACACACACACACACACACACACACACACACCCATACACACACACACACACACACACACACACACACACACACACAGACAGAGAGTGAAATGCACATATGCACACACACACACACACACTATTGTATAATCCCATAGCCTCTCACAGACATAAACAGACACTGCCCCCTACTGCTAAGCAGCATGTATAACAGCTTAAGAACTGTGAGTGTGTGAGGAAGAAACCATCTGAGATGTCCAAACACTCAGGTTGTCCAATATACAGACCTGGGTTTCAACACGCTTGTGTTTTATGCTCTGTCAACTACAAAGAGTATACCAAACATTAGAAACAGTTTCCTAATATTGCCCTCAGAACATTCTCAATTCGTTGGGGCATGGACTCAACAAGGTGTCCAGCATCCCTGGCCCATGTTGACTCCTATGCTTCCCACAATTATTGGCTGGATGTTCTTTGGGTGGTGGACAATTCTTGATACACACGGGAAACTGTTGAGTGTGAAAAACCCTGCAGCGTTGCAGTTCTTCATAAACCGGTGCACCTGGCACCTACTACCATACCCTGTTCAAAGGCACTTAAATCTTTTGTCTTGCCCATTCACCCTCTGAATGCCACACATACACAATCCATGTCTCAATTGTCTCAAGGCTTAAAAATCCTTATTTAACTTGTCTCCTCCCCTTCATCTACACTGATTGAAGTGGATTTAACAAGTGACATCAATAAGGGATCACACCTAGATTCGCCTAATCAGTCTACAGTGCCTCGCAAAAGTACTCATCCCCCTTGGCGTTTTTCCTATTTTGTTGCATTGCAACCTGTAATTTTAATGGATTTTTATTTGAATTTCATGTAATGGACATACACAAAATAGTCAAAATTGGTGAAGTGAAATGAAAAAAATTACTTGTTTCAAAAGATTCTAAGAAAATAATAATGGAAAAGTGGTGCGTGCATATGTATTCACCCCCTTTGCTATGAAGCCCCTAACTAAGACCTGGTGCAACCAATTACCTTCAGAAGTCACATAATTAGTTAAATAAAGTCCACTTGTGTGCAATCTAAGTGTCACATGATCTGTTACATGATCTTAGTATATATACACCTGTTCTGAAAGGCCCCAGAGTCTGCAACACCACTAAGCAAGGGGCACCACCAAGCAAGCGGCACCATGAAGACCAAGGAGCTCTCCAAACAGGTAAAGGTCAGGGACAAAGTTGTGGAGAAGTACAGATCAGGGTTGGGTTATAAAAAAATATCTGAAACTTTAAACATCCCACGGAGCACCATTAAATCCATTATAAAAAAATTGAAAGAATATGGCACCACAACAAACCTGCCAAGAGAGGGCCGCCCACCAAAACTCACGGACCAGGCAAGGAGGGCATTAATCAGAGGCAACAAAGAGACCAAAGATAACCCTGAAGGAGCTGTAAAGCTCCACAGCGGAGATTGGAGTATCTGTGCATAGGACCACTTTAAGCCATACACTCCACAGAGCTGGGCTTTACGGAAGAGTGGCCAGAATAAAGCCATTGCTTAAATATTTTTTTTGGGGTGTTTGGTGTTTGCCAAAAGGCATGTGGGAGACTCCCCAAACATATGGAAGAAGGTACTCAGGTCAGATGAGACAAAAATTTAGCTTTTTGGCCATCAAGGAAAATGTCTGGCGCAAACCCAACACCTCTCATCCCCCCGAGAACACCATGCCCACCGTGAAGCATGGTGGTGGCAGCATCATGCTGTGGGGATGTTTTTCATCGGCAGGGACTGGGAAACTGGTCAGAATTGAAGGAATGATGGATGGCGCTAAATACAGGGAAATTTTTGAGGGAAACATGTTTCAGTCTTCCAGAGATTTGAGACTGGGACGGAGGTTCACCTTCCAGCAGGACAATGACCCCAAGCATACTGCTAAAGCAACACTCAAGTGGTTTAAGGGGAAAGTTTTCTGTTTTTTTGTCTTATTTCTTGTTTGTTTCACAATTAAAATCCATTTTAATTCCAGGTTGTAAGGCAACAAATTAGGAAAAATGCCAAGGGGGGTGAATGCTTTCACAAGCCACTGTATGTCTTGCAAAGAGCAGGTGTCCTTAATGTTTTGTATGCTCAGTGTATGTTGTAAGGTGCAACATCAGACATAGAGAAAACATTTATGGTTTGTTTTATAGTTGGCCATCTAGTTTATTCACCATCTATCTAAAAATAACATGGTTCAATTTGGAATATATTTAATAAATATTATTATGAGCCACTGTGTTACTGCTGCTATTACTATGGTAACAGTCCCTCAGGTGATTGGAATGTAAATGTAGAGAATCTAATCACAGTCTTCCATAATTATAATAAATTATAATCATGCTATTTCATTCCTCTCATTGAGTTGTATTGTATTTATTATGGATCACCATTAGCTAATGCCAAGGCAGCAGCTACTCTTCCTGGCAGCATTCCCCTCTTATCCCTCTCTTCTGTCTCATCCTGCCTTATCCAACATTTGACTTGAATTTAATTTATATAATTCTTTCCTGTAAGCTAACATTAAAGAGGAAGTTCTTATTGATGTGTAATCCTGTGAAATGTATTTCCAGTAATGTATGGTGTTATCATTTTCCTGACCCCCTGTCTCATGCTATGATAAATATCACACATTAATTAATAAAACATCAAATTTATATACCTTATCAACAGCGCTAATATCCTTTTGCCTTTGTATATGATGTGAGAATTAAAGCGCTCTAAATTGCGATGCATTTTAAAAGCAACTAACCCATGTTGGCACCCAGCTGGTGCCTCAGTCTATAGTATATAACTGCTGTGGAAGCCAGAATGTTATTTCCCAGTTGTGTGGTAACTGCAGATAAGGTGAATAAAATTGTAATGACCTGAATATGCAATATGTATGTGTGTTTTGCGTGTGTGAGCATATGTAGTGTGTGTGTGTGTGTGTGTGTGTGTGTGTGTGTGTGTGTGTGTGTGTGTGTGTTGGAGTGTCAGTGTAATAAGTATGTGTGAGTGTGTGGGTAGAGTCCAGTGTGTGTGCATAGAGTCAGTGCAAGAGAGTCAGTGCAAAAAAGGGCCAATGCAAATAGTCAGCAGTTTTATGGATTGGGGGTAGAAGCTCTTCAGGAGCCTTTTGGTCCCAGACTTGGCACTCTGGTACCGCTTGCTGTGCGGTAGCAGAGTGAACCGTTTATGGCTTGGGTGGCTGGGGTCTTTGACAATTTTCCTGGCCTTCCTCTGACACTGCCAGGTATAGAGGTCCTGGATGGCAGAAAGCTTGGCCCCAGTGATGTACTGGGCCATCCACACCACCCTCTGTAGCACCTTGCGGTCGGTTTGCCTATACAAAATGATGCAAGAGATTTTTCAACTAACCTGGTATTGGCGATACTATCTTCTTTCTCGATTTGGTCTGGTTAAGTGTACTCTATCTCCCTCTAGAGGAAGTTACAGCATTATAAGTAATCTCTCTCTCTCTCTCTCTCTCTCTCTCTCTCTCTCTCTCTTAGTAGATGGGTGGTAGGGGGAGGAACGGAACATACTACAACAGACAGTGGTTGCTATGACAATCAAGGTGAAGCACTCGTCTGTCTGATCATGTGTGTAGGTAGGCCTCAACTCTCTCTGAGAGAGAGAATGTGCAGATAGTGAAGTATAGTGAAAGTGGAGTAGCCATCCGCAGTGGTGTAAAGTACTTAAGTAGTTTTTTGGGGTATCTGTACTTTCCTTTACTATTTCTATTTTTGACAATTTTTACTTTTGCTTTACTACATTCCTAAAGAAAAGAATGTACTTTTTACTCCATACATTTTCCCTGACACCCAAAAGTACTCGTTACATTTTGAATGCTTAGTAGGACAGAAAATTGTCAAATTCCCACACTTATCAAGAGAACAACCCTAGTCATCCCTACTGCCTCTGATCTGGCATACTCACTAAACACAAGTGCTTCATTTGTAAATTATGTCTGAGTTTCGGAGTGTGCTCCTGGCTATCCATAAATTTAAAAAACAAGAAAATGGTGCTGTCTGGTTTACTTAATATAAGGAATTCTTTATTATTCATACTTTTACTTTTACTTTTGATACTTAAGTATATTCTAGCAATTACATTACATTTTTATACTAAAGTTGGTGTGTAACAAAACAGAGTAATATTCCCCACCAACATTAGACAATTATACAGAAAAACAGAATAATTGGTTAAATAAGGAATGGATCGAAATAGAATGGTTACCTGGAGGAAAATGAGGGTCAAGCTTTTTAAATTTCAGTCAAGGGGAGGGTTTAGTATTACTTAATTGATTACCTAGTCCAGGGGAGGGTCATGCAATTTGTAATTTATGAAATTTCACTATTTTAGAATTAGTTGCTTATTAGGAGAGATACAGTGGCTTGCGAAAGTTTTCACCCCCATTGGCATTTTTCCTATTTTGTTGCCTTACAACCTGTAATTAAAATGGATTTTGGGGGGGTTTGTATCATTTGATTTACACAACATGCTTACCATTTTGAAGATGTAAAATAAAAAAATTGTGAAACAAACAAGAAATAAGACAAAAAAAACAACAGAAAACTTGAGCGTGCATTACTATTCACCCCCCCCCCCCCCCCCCCCACCCCCCACCCCCCAAAGTCAATACTTTGTAAAGCCACCTTTTGCAGCAATTACAGCTGTAAGTCTATTGGGGTATGTCTCTATAAGCTTGGCACATCTAGCCACTAGGATTTTTGCCCATTCTTCAAGGCAAAACTGCTCCAGCTCCTTCAAGTTGGATGGGTTCCGCTGGTGTACAGCAATCTTTAAGTCATACCACAGATTCTCAATTGGATTGAGGTCTGGGCTTCGACCAAGCCATTCCGAGACATTTAAATGTTTCGCCTTAAACCACTCGAGTGTTGCTTTAGCAGTATGCTTAGGGTCATTGTCCTTCTGGAAGGTGAACCTCCGTCCCAGTCTCAAATCTCTGGCAGACTGAAACAGGTTTCCCTCAAGAAATTCCCTGTATTTACCGCCATCCATCATTCCTTCAATTCTGACCAGTTTCCCAGTCCCGGCCGATGAAAAACATCCCCACAGATGCTGCCACCACCATGCTTCACTGTGTGGATGGTGGTCTCGGGGTGATGAGATGTTTTGGGTTCACGCCAGGCATAGCGTTTTCCTTGATGGTTCAAAAAGCTCAATTTTAGTCTCATCTGACCAGGGTACCTTCTTCCATATGTTTGGGGAGTCTCCCACATGGCTTTTGGTGAACACCAAACGTGTTTGCTTAATTTTTTCTTTAAGCAATGGCTTTTTTCTGGCCACTCTTCCGTAAAGCCCATCTCTGTGGAGTGTACGGCTTAAAGTGGTCCTATTGACAGATACTCCAACCTCCGCTGTGGAGCTTTGCAGCTCCTTCAGGGTTATCTTTGGTCTCTTTGTTGCCTCTCTGATTATTGCCCTCCTTGCCTGGTCTGTGAGTTTTGGTGAGCGGCCCTCTCTTGGCAGGCTTGTTGTGGTGCCATATTCTTTCAATTTTTTAATAATGGATTTAATGGTACTCGGTGGGATGTTCAAAGTTTCTTATATATTTTTTTAACCCAACCCTGAACTGTACTTCTCCACAACTTTGTCCCTGACCTGTTTGGAGAGCTCCTTGGTCTTCATGGTGCCGCTTGCTTGGTGGTGCCCCTTGCTTAGTGGTGTTGCAGACTCTGGGGCCTTTCAGAACAGGTGTATATATACTGAGATCATGTGACAGATCATGTGACACTTAGATTGCACACAAGTGGACTTTATTTAACTAATGCAAATAGTCTGGGAAGCCATTTGATTAGATGTTCAGGATTCTAATGGCTTGGGGATAGAAGCTGTTTAGAAGCCTCTTGGCACTCCGGTACCGCTTGTTGTGCGGTAGCAGAGAGAACAGTCTATTAATAGGGTGGCTGGAGTCTTTGACAATTTTTAAGGCCTTCCTTTGACACTGCCAAGAGTGTGCAAAGCTGTCATCAAGGCAAAGGGTGGCTATTTTAAGAATCTCAAATATAAAATATGTTTTGATTTGTTTAACACTTTTTTGGTTACTACATGATTCCATATGTGTAGTTTTGATGTCTTCACTATTATTTTACAATGTATAAAATAGTAAAAAATCAAGAAAAACCCTTGAATGAGTAGGTGTGTCCAAATGTTTGACTGGTACTGTATATATCCATCTCGATGTTTGCCCGATGCAGCCCCTCATCTCTGATTATCTGCTGGGCGCACAATATCAAGTGCGCCTTTAGGCTATTTAGTATGGTCTCAATCAAATGATCCATAGCCTATAGGCTATAGGCTACGAAGTGCATGCTCGGAGAAGCACAAAGCAAAGTTATATTTCTAAGACAGCTGCTGGGATGGTGTAAATAAAACTAGGCTGCATTACACACTGCAATGGATATTCTAACCCTGAGCCCCAGCCTGCTCTGCTCTTGCTGATCAAAAACGTGTTTGTGTGCTGCCTAACCAATGGCTGTGCTGTGTAGGGTCATGGCAGTTCAGGAGGAGTGTCAAATGCTTATTTTGGGATGAGGCCTAAATTAGGCCTTGCGTGTGATCCCAGAGGCAGTTTGGAACTTGGTAGGGAGGGTTGCAACCGAGGACAGATGATTTCTATGCGCTACGCGCTTCAGCACTCGGCCATCCCGTTCTGTGAGCTTGTGTGGTCTACCACTTCGCGGCTGAGCCGTTGTTGCTCCTAGACGTTCCCACTTCACAATAAAAGCACTTACAGTTGACCGAGGCAGTTCTAGCAGGGCAGAAATTTGACGAACTGACTTGTTGGAAAGGTGGCAAGCTATGAGGGTGCCATGTTGAAAGTTACTGAGCTCTTCAGTAAGGCCATTCTACTGCCAATGTTTGTCTATGGAGATTGCATGGCTGTGTGCTCGATTTTATACACCTGTCAGCTTACGGATGTGGCTGAAATAGCTGAATCCACAAATTTGAAGGGTGTCCACATACTTTTATATATGTGGTGTATATTTGGTTGACACATGCCCAATATGGAATAATCCCCAATGTTGTTTTGTTAGGAGAAATACAATAATGAACAGAATAAAAGAGAGTGATTCCTTTGCTGAAATCGGTCTAGCCTGAAGTGAAAGATCTGTGACGCTGCCATCAGCAGTAATGTACCCGAGGCCCAACAACAGCACCACTCAGACAGTACTGTATTATATCTCCATGTTTCATACATCATCACCAAAATACAGACAACACAGACCATGCATCTCCTGAAATTCAAATGACAAACTCCTCTTTATTAAACACTTAAGACAAAATGCAAATGATTGCAAATGTATTTATTTTTTCTTCCTGCAATTGCATCCAGTGAATTACCCTCCTAATCCTTAAGAGTTGTGTGTCAATCTAAGTAACATAATAAAACAATCCCCATCAAGATCCATCAGTTTAAGCTAGAGATATCTGTTATTTTGCATGGGCTGCATCTCAATCCACCACATCCACCTATGTCGGCCTTCTGCATCTACGGTGGGAGGTGGCCGAGCTACAGTGGTACCATTCTCACGAAAGCGTCTGTAGTGTCTGAACTCTATGGAACGATGAGACTCTCACAAACACGATGGTGTTCTCCGTTTTGCTCTACGACCCCCACAGCTCCACCGGAAGTCGGTAACGCTGATGTGCCAACTTCTGTCTGTAGCATCCGAACCGTTTGGGTTACAAACTAATATGACCCCACTGTGGAAAGGGGAGACTCTCACGAACGCAATGGTGTTCTCCATTTTTCTGAAGGTAATCCATACAAATAAATGGAAGTATGGAGGTGCTTTTGTGCCAACAGAAATAAGGGGTTCCATTTTTTTATTTTTTTAAAAACATATTTCCTGTGCTTTCTTATCGTATCGTCTAGATATAGGACAGACACTTTAAAACCTTATCCCTTATGATTTTTTTTTACTGTAGTTTCTAGGGCTATAGTAGTAAAGGCTAAATTCAATATTTTATCAAATAATAATAATAATACAAATATATATATATATATATATATATATATATATACCTAAAGGGGTCAAAATCAAATAGCTAAATGATCCATGGTAAGACCATTTTAAAACATTTCCCCTCGTTTCTCTGTAATCACACACAACAGAGCATGTGAAAGCTACAATTAGCCTTCACACAGCTACCAAAACACACATACAAGCACACGCACGCGCACACGCACACACACACTGATACAGAGAGCGAAAAGGAGATAGAGAGATGCAGAAAAGTGATGGATAGCACGCAAAGAAAGAGATCAAAATGATTTGAAGGAGATAGACAATGGAAGTAGGGAACAGACAGAGAAAGCGATGGGGGTAGAATTTAAGAGGCACATCCATGTTTCTGCCTCTGACTAGTCCACCCAGCAGGGTAGAGGCTTAATCCATACTGGATATTAATAGGTACTGTAGGAGATTGATCCACTCACTTACTGGCAGTAATATGAAGCTGTGTGTGTGTGCGTGTGTCAAATAAAATTACATTGTTTTTGTCACATGCTTCGTAAAAAACAGGTGTAGACTAACAGTGACCCAAAACAGGTGTAGACCCAAAGATGCAGAGAGAAAAATATAGAAAAAAAGAATAACAAGTATGCACACGTGGCGTGCCTGTGTGTACGTTTGTGTAGTATTTCACAAGTGTGACATGAAAGTGAAAAGGTTTAGAAGTGGATCGACTGA
>NW_028165762.1:0-37500 GCF_964263955.1 Coregonus lavaretus
GAGAGATCACCTGGTTTACTATCTACACTGAGTGGACAGTAGACTGGGAACACAGAGAGAGATCACCTGGTTTACTATCTACACTGAGTGGACAGTAGACTGGGACACAGAGAGATCACCTGGTTTACTATCTACACTGAGTGGACAGTAGACTGGAACACAGAGAGAGATCACCTGGTTTACTATCTACACTGAGTGGACAGTAGACTGGAACACAGAGAGAGATCACCTGGTTTACTATCTACACTGAGTGGACAGTAGACTGGAACACAGAGAGAGATCACCTGGTTTACTATCTACACTGAGTGGACAGTAGACTGGACACAGAGAGAGATCACCTGGTTTACTATCTACACTGAGTGGACAGTAGACTGGAACACAGAGAGAGATCACCTGGTTTACTATCTACACTGAGTGGACAGTAGACTGGAACACAGAGAGAGATCACCTGGTTTACTATCTACACTGAGTGGACAGTAGACTGGAACACAGAGAGAGATCACCTGGTTTACTATCTACACTGAGTGGACAGTAGACTGGAACACAGAGAGAGATCACCTGGTTTACTATCTACACTGAGTGGACAGTAGACTGGAACACAGAGAGAGATCACCTGGTTTACTATCTACACTGAGTGGACAGTAGACTGGAACACAGAGAGAGATCACCTGGTTTACTATCTACACTGAGTGGACAGTAGACTGGAACACAGAGAGAGATCACCTGGTTTACTATCTACACTGAGTGGACAGTAGACTGGAACACAGAGAGAGATCACCTGGTTTACTATCTACACTGAGTGGACAGTAGACTGGAACACAGAGAGAGATCACCTGGTTTACTATCTACACTGAGTGGACAGTAGACTGGAACACAGAGAGAGATCACCTGGTTTACTATCTACACTGAGTGGACAGTAGACTGGAACACAGAGAGAGATCACCTGGTTTACTATCTACACTGAGTGGACAGTAGACTGGAACACAGAGAGAGATCACCTGGTTTACTATCTACACTGAGTGGACAGTAGACTGGAACACAGAGAGAGATCACCTGGTTTACTATCTACACTGAGTGGACAGTAGACTGGAACACAGAGAGAGATCACCTGGTTTACTATCTACACTGAGTGGACAGTAGACTGGAACACAGAGAGAGATCACCTGGTTTACTATCTACACTGAGTGGACAGTAGACTGGAACACAGAGAGAGATCACCTGGTTTACTATCTACACTGAGTGGACAGTAGACTGGAACACAGAGAGAGATCACCTGGTTTACTATCTACACTGAGTGGACAGGTAGTACCCCATGGATACTGCATTCACACACACACACACACACACACACACACACACACACACACACACACACACACACACACACACACACACACACACACACACACATACATACACACACACATATGCCAGTTAGTTCATCATATTTAGTTCATTGAAGATCAACACCAGAGAAGATCAATGTGATTATTGGAAGGGACAACCTCAGGTGAGCTGGTGAGCGCTGAGACAGTCTCCACCCTGACAGAGAACAGCCCTTTCTAAAGACACCAGCTCCAATCTCACAACCTGACAACTGGCTGCTGATCAACAGACAGTAGTCCCTGATTAACAGACAGTAGTCCCTGATTAACAGACAGTAGTCCCTGCTGATTAACAGACAGTAGTCCCTGCTGATTAACATACAGTAGTCCCTGCTGATTAACAGACAGTAGTCCCTGATGATTAACAGACAGTAGTCCCTGATTAACAGACAGTGGTCCCTGAATAACAGACAGTAGTCCCTGATCAACAGACAGACAGTAGTCCCTGATGATTAACAGACAGTAGTCCCTGATGATTAACAGACAGTAGTCCCTGATTAACAGACAGTGGTCCCTGCTGATTAACAGACATTAGTCCCTGATGATTAACAGACAGTAGTCCCTGATTAACAGACAGTAGTCCCTGATTAACAGACAGTAGTCCCTGTTGATTGACAGACAGTAGTCCCTGATGATTAACAGACAGTAGTCCCTGATGATTAACAGACAGTAGTCCCCGATGATTAACAGACAGTAGTCCCTGCTGATTAACAGACAGTAGTCCCTGATGATTAACATACAGTAGTCCCTGCTGGTTAACAGACAATAGTCCCTGCTGATTAACAGACAGTAGTCCCTGCTGATTAACAGACAGTAGTCCCTGATGATTAACATACAGTAGTCCCTGCTGGTTAACAGACAATAGTCCCTGCTGATTAACAGACAGTAGTCCCTGCTGATTAACAGACAGTAGTCCCTGATGATTAACAGACAGTAGTCCCTGCTGATTAACAGACAGTAGTCCCTGATGATTAACAGACAGTAGTCCCTGCTGATTAACAGACAGTAGTCCCTGATTAACAGACAGTAGTCCCTGATGATTAACAGACAGTAGTCCCTGATGATCAACAGACAGTAGTCCCTGCTGATTAACATACAGTAGTCCCTGCTGATTAACAGACAGTAGTCCCTGCTGATTAACAGACAGTAGTCCCTGATGATTAACAGACAGTAGTCCCTGATGATTAACAGACAGTAGTCCCTGATGATTAACAGACAGTAGTCCCTGATTAACAGACAGTAGTCCCTGATTAACAGACAGTAGTCCCTGATTAACAGACAGTAGTCCCTGTTGATTAACAGACAGTAGTCCTTGATGATTAACAGACAGTAGTCCCTGATGATTAACAGACAGTAGTCCCTGATGATTAACATACAGTAGTCCCTGATGATTAACAGACAGTAGTTCCTGCTGGTTAACAGACAGTAGTTCCTGCTGGTTAACAGACAATAGTCCCTGATGATTAACAGACAGTAGTCCCTGATGATTAACAGACAGTAGTCCCTGCTGATTAACAGACAGTAGTCCCTGCAGATTAACAGACAGTAGTCCCTGCTGATTAACAGACAATAGTCCCTGCTGATTAACAGACAGTAGTCCCTGCTGATTAACAGACAGTAGTCCCTGCTGATTAACAGACAGTAGTCCCTGCTGATCAACATACAGTAGTCCCTGCTGATTAACAGACAGTAGTCCCTGATGATTAACATACAGTAGTCCCTGCTGGTCAACAGACAATAGTCCCTGCTGATTAACAGACAGTAGTCCCTGCTGATTAACAGACAGTAGTCCCTGATGATCAACAGACAGTAGTCCCTGATTAACAGACAGTAGTCCCTGATGATCAACAGACAGTAGTCCCTGCTGATTAACAGACAGTAGTCCATGATTAACAGACAGTAGTCCATGATGATTAACAGACAGTAGTCCCTGCTGATCAACAGACAGTAGTCCCTGCTGATTAACAGACAGTAGTCCCTGCTGATTAACAGACAGTAGTCCCTGCTGATTAACAGACAGTAGTCCCTGCTGATTAACAGACAGTAGTCCCTGCTGATTAACAGACAGTAGTCCCTGCTGATTAACAGACAGTAGTCCCTGCTGATTAACAGACAGTAGTCCCTGATGATTAACAGACAGTAGTCCCTGCTGATTAACAGACAGTAGTCCCTGATGATTAACAGACAGTAGTCCCTGCTGATTAACAGACAGTAGTCCCTGCTGATTAACAGACAGTAGTCCCTGCTGATCAACAGACAGTAGTCCCTGATGATTAACAGACAGTAGTCCCTGCTGATCAACAGACAGTAGTCCCTGATGATTAACAGACAGTAGTCCCTGCTGGTTAACAGACAGTAGTCCCTGATTAACAGACAGTAGTCCCTGCTGATTAACAGACAGTAGTCCCTGATGATTAACAGACAGTAGTCCCTGATGATTAAGAGACAGTAGTCCCTGCTGATTAACAGACAGTAGTCCCTGCTGGTTAACAGACAATAGTCCCTGATGATTAACAGACAGTAGTCCCTGATGATTAACAGACAGTAGTCCCTGCTGATTAACAGACATTAGTCCCTGCTGATTAACAGACAGTAGTCCCTGCTGGTCAACAGACAATAGTCCCTGCTGATTAACAGACAGTAGTCCCTGATTAACAGACAGTAGTCCCTGATGATCAACAGACAGTAGTCCCTGCTGATCAACAGACAGTAGTCCCTGATTAACAGACAGTAGTCCATGATGATTAACAGACAGTAGTCCCTGCTGATCAACAGACAGTAGTCCCTGCTGATTAACAGACAGTAGTCCCTGCTGATTAACATACAGTAGTCCCTGCTGATTAACAGACAGTAGTCCCTGCTGATTAACAGACAGTAGTCCCTGCTGATTAACAGACAGTAGTCCCTGCTGATTAACAGACAGTAGTCCCTGCTGATTAACAGACAGTAGTCCCTGATGATTAACAGACAGTAGTCCCTGCTGATTAACAGACAGTAGTCCCTGATGATTAACAGACAGTAGTCCCTGATGATTAACAGACAGTAGTCCCTGTTGATTAACAGACAGTAGTCCCTGATGATTAACAGACAGTAGTCCCTGCTGATTAACAGACAGTAGTCCCTGATGATTAACAGACAGTAGTCCCTGCTGATTAACAGACAGTAGTCCCTGCTGATTAACAGACAGTAGTCCCTGCTGATCAACAGACAGTAGTCCCTGATGATTAACAGACAGTAGTCCCTGCTGATCAACAGACAGTAGTCCCTGCTGATTAACATACAGTAGTCCCTGCTGGTTAACAGACAGTAGTCCCTGATTAACAGACAGTAGTCCCTGCTGATTAACAGACAGTAGTCCCCGATGATTAACAGACAGTAGTCCCTGATGATTAACAGACAGTAGTCCCTGCTGATTAACAGACAGTAGTCCCTGCTGGTTAACAGACAATAGTCCCTGATGATTAACAGACAGTAGTCCCTGATGATTAACAGACAGTAGTCCCTGCTGATTAACAGACAGTAGTCCCTGCTGATTAACAGACAGTAGTCCCTGCTGGTCAACAGACAATAGTCCCTGCTGATTAACAGACAGTAGTCCCTGCTGATTAACAGACAGTAGTCCCTGATGATTAACAGACAGTAGTCCCTGATTAACAGACAGTAGTCCATGATGATTAACAGACAGTAGTCCCTGCTGATCAACAGACAGTAGTCCCTGCTGATTAACAGACAGTAGTCCCTGCTGATTAACATACAGTAGTCCCTGCTGATTAACAGACAGTAGTCCCTGCTGATTAACAGACAGTAGTCCCTGCTGATTAACAGACAGTAGTCCCTGCTGATTAAAAGACAGTAGTCCCTGCTGATTATCAGACAGTAGTCCCTGCTGATTAACAGACAGTAGTCCCTGATGATTAACAGACAGTAGTCCCGGCTGATTAACAGACAGTAGTCCCTGCTGATTAACAGACAGTAGTCCCTGCTGATTAACAGACAGTAGTCCCTGATGATCAACAGACAGTAGTCCCTGATGATTAACAGACAGTAGTCCCTGCTGATCAACAGACAGTAGTCCCTGCTGATTAACAGACAGTAGTCCCTGCTGATTAACAGACAGTAGTCCCTGCTGGTTAACAGACAGTAGTCCCTGCTGATCAACAGACAGTAGTCCCTGCTGATCAACAGACAGTAGTCCCTGCTGATTAACATACAGTAGTCCCTGCTGGTTAACAGACAGTAGTCCCTGATTAACAGACAGTAGTCCCTGCTGATTAACAGACAGTAGTCCCTGATTAACAGAGAGTAGTCCCTGATGATTAACAGACAGTAGTCCCTGATTAACAGAGAGTAGTCCCTGATGATCAACAGACAGTAGTCCCTGATGATTAACAGACAGTAGTCCCTGATTAACAGAGAGTAGTCCCTGATGATTAACAGACAGTAGTCCCTGATTAACAGAGAGTAGTCCCTGATTAACAGACAGTAGTCCCTGATTAACAGAGAGTAGTCCCTGATGATCAACAGACAGTAGTCCCTGATGATTAACAGACAGTAGTCCCTGATTAACAGAGAGTAGTCCCTGATGATTAACAGACAGTAGTCCCTGATTAACAGAGAGTAGTCCCTGATTAACAGACAGTAGTCCCTGATTAACAGACAGTAGTCTCTGATGATCAACAGAAAGTAGTCCCTGCTCCTGTTATACAGTACATCGGCTACCTGCCAGGGAGACAGACAGAGACAGACAGAAACCATGGCAACATTATAGCTGGCTCTGTGCACTGTTTGTCTGTTAGATAGGCTATAAGAGTAGCATTGTGCAGAGTGTTTATTTAACCTTTATTTAACCTTTATTTAACTAGGCAAGTCAGTTAAGAACAAATTCTTATTTACAATGACGGCCTACACCGGCCAAACCCGGACGACGCTGGGCCAATTGTGCGCCGCCCTATGGGACTCCCAATCAAGGCCGGTTGTGATACAGCCTGGAATCGAACCAGGGTCTGTAGTGACGCCTCAAGCACTGAGATGCAGTGCCTTAGACCGCTGCGCCACTCGGGAGCCCAGATACAGCAAGAGTGTTGTTATGGAGAATATGAGTAATATATGGGCTGTAAACAGATAGTAATATATGGGCTGTAAACAGAGAGTAATATATGGGCTGTAAACAGATAGTAATATATGGGCTGTAAACAGAGAGTAATATATGGGCTGTAAACAGATAGTAATATATGGGCTGTAAACAGATAGTAATATATGGGCTGTAAACAGATAGTAATATATGGGCTGTAAACAGATAGTAATATATGGGCTGTAAACAGATAGTAATATATGGGCTGTAAACAGATAGTAATATATGGGCTGTAAACAGAGAGTAATATATGGGCTGTAAACAGATAGTAATATATGGGCTGTAAACAGATAGTAATATATGGGCTGTAAACAGATAGTAATATATGGGCTGTAAACAGATAGTAATATATGGGCTGTAAACAGATAGTAATATATGGGCTGTAAACAGATAGTAATATATGGGCTGTAAACAGATAGTAATATATGGGCTGTAAACAGATAGTAATATCTGGGCTGTAAACAGATAGTAATATATGGGCTGTAAACAGATAGTAATATATGGGCTGTAAACAGATAGTAATATATGGGCTGTAAACAGATAGTAATATATGGGCTGTAAACAGATAGTAATATATGGGCTGTAAACAGATAGTAATATATGGGCTGTAAACAGATAGTAATATATGGGCTGTAAACAGATAGTAATATATGGGCATAAAACAGATAGTAATATATGGGCTGTAAACAGATAGTAATATATGGGCTGTAAACAGATAGTAATATATGGGCTGTAAACAGATAGTAATATATGGGCATAAAACAGATAGTAATATATGGGCTGTAAACAGATAGTAATATATGGGCTGTAAACAGATAGTAATATATGGGCTGTAAACAGATAGTAATATATGGGCTGTAAACAGATAGTAATATATGGGCTGTAAACAGATAGTAATATATGGGCTGTAAACAGATAGTAATATATGGGCATAAAACAGATAGTAATATATGGGCTGTAAACAGATAGTAATATATGTGCTGTAAACAGATAGTAATATATGGGCTGTAAACAGATAGTAATATATGGGCTGTAAACAGATAGTAATATATGGGCTGTAAACAGATAGTAATATATGGGCTGTAAACAGATAGTAATATATGGGCTGTAAACAGATAGTAATATATGGGCTGTAAACAGATAGTAATATATGGGCTGTAAACAGATAGTAATAAAATCCACTATATAAATGTATGTGTTTAGCTTCATCAGATCCACTATATAGATGTGTGTTTAGCTTCATCAGATCCACTATATAGATGTATGTGTTTAGCTTCATCAAATCCACTATATAGATGTATGTGTTTAGCTTCATCAGATCCACTATATAGATGTATGTGTTTAGCTTCATCAGATCCACTATATAGATGTATGTGTTTAGCTTCATCAAATCCACTATATAGATGTATGTGTTTAGCTTCATCAGATCCACTATATAGATGTATGTGTTTAGCTTCATCAGATCCACTATATAGATGTATGTGTTTAGCTTCATCAGATCCACTATATAGATGTATGTGTTTAGCTTCATCAGATCCACTATATAGATATATGTGTTTAGCTTCATCAGATCCACTATATAGATGTATGTGTTTAGCTTCATCAGATCCACTATATAGATGTATGTGTTTAGCTTCATCAGATCCACTATATAGATGTATGTGTTTAGCTTCATCAGATCCACTATATAGATGTATGTGTTTAGCTTCATCAGATCCACTATATAGATGTATGTGTTTAGCTTCATCAAATCCACTATATAGATGTATGTGTTTAGCTTCATCAGATCCACTATATAGATGTATGTGTTTAGCTTCATCAGATCCACTATATAGATGTATGTGTTTAGCTTCATCAGATCCACTATATAGATGTATGTGTTTAGCTTCATCAGATCCACTATATAGATGTCTGTGTTTAGCTTCATCAGATCCACTATATAGATGTATGTGTTTAGCTTCATCAGATCCACTCTATAGATGTATGTGTTTAGCTTCATCAGATCCACTATATAGATGTATGTGTTTAGCTTCATCAGATCCACTCTATAGATGTATGTGTTTAGCTTCATCAGATCCACTATATAGATGTATGTGTTTAGCTTCATCAGATCCACTCTATAGATGTATGTGTTTAGCTTCATCAGATCCACTATATAGATGTATGTGTTTAGCTTCATCAGATCCACTATATAGATGTATGTGTTTAGCTTCATCAGATCCACTCTATAGATGTATGTGTTTAGCTTCATCAGATCCACTCTATAGATGTATGTGTTTAGCTTCATCAACCTAATGCTATGGGAGGTGAATTCCATTCCATTACCAACCAAAGCTCTACAGTAGGCTCACTCCTCCTAGGGAAAACTCCCAGACTCCCTGTGCTCAGACTAGATGAGGACACAGAGTATCTGGCAGAGACCGGGAGACAGGGGGAGACAGGGGGAGGAGGGGAAGGTAGGGAGGAGGAGGAGGAGGTGAAGAGATAGGGGGAGTAGGAGGAGGTAGGGAGGGAGACAGGGGAGGAGAAGGGGAGAAAGAGGGAGGAGAAGGGGAGACAGGGGGAGGAGAAGGAGAGACAGTGGAGGAGAAGGGGAGACAGGGGGAGGAGAAGGGGAGACAGGGAGAGGAGAAGGAGAGACAGGGGAGGAGAAGGGGAGACAGGGGGAGGAGAAGGGGAGATAGGGGGAGCAGAAGGGGAGACAGTGTAGGAGAAGGGGAGACAGGGGAGACAGAGGGAGGAGAAGGGGAGACAGGGGAGGAGAAGGGGAGAAAGGGGAGGAGAAGGGGAGACAGGGGAGACAAAGGGAGGAGAAGGGGAGACAGGGAGGAGAAGGGGAGAAAGAGGAGGAGAAGGGGAGACAGGGAGGGAGAAGGGGAGACAGGGGAGACAGGAGAGGAGAGGGGAGACAGGGAGGGAGAAGGGGAGACAGGGAAGACAGGGGGAGGAGGGGAGACAGGGGAGACAGGGGAGGAGAAGGGGAGACAGGAGAGGAGAAGGGGAGACAGGGAGGGAGAAGGGGAGACAGGGGAGACAGGGGAGGAGAAGGGGAGACAGGGGAGGAGAAGGAGAGACAGGGGAGGAGAAGGGGAGATAGGGGAGGAGAAGGAGAGACAGGGGAGGAGAAGGGAGACAGGGGAGGAGAAGGGGAGACAGGGGAGGAGACGTGGAGGAGAAGTGGAGACAGGAGAGGAGATGGGGAGGAGGGGGGAGGGAGAGGAGGAGACAGGGGGAAGAGAAGGGGAGACAGGAGAGACAAGGGAGGAGAACGGGAGACAGGGAGAGGAGAAGGGGAGATAGGGGAGGAGACGGGGAGGAGGGGGGTGGGAGTGGAGGAGACAGGGGGAGGTGAAGGAGAGACAGGGAGAGGAGAAGGGAGACAGGGGATGAGAAGGGGAGGAGGGGGGAGGGAGTGGAGAAGACAGGGGGAGGTGAAGGGGAGATAGGGGAGGAGAAGGGGAGACGGGAGGAGACGGGGAGACAGGGGGAGGAGAAGTGGAGACAGGAGAGGAGAGGGAGGAGGGGGGAGGGAGAGGAGACAGGGGAGACAGGGGGAGGAGAAGGGGAGACAGGGGAGGAGAAGGGGAGACAGGGGAGACAGGGGAGGAGAAGGGGAGACAGGGGAGACAGGGGGAGGAGAAGGGGAGACAGGGTAGGAGAAGGGGAGACGGGGAGGAGAAGGAGAGACAGGGGAGGAGACGGGGAGGAGGGGGGAGGGAGAGGAGGAGACGGTGAGGAGGGGGAGGAGGAGGAGACAGGGGGAGGAGGAGACGGGGGAGGAGGAGACAGGGGGAGGCGGGGGAGGAGGAGGAGACAGGGGGAGGAGGGGGAGGTTGAGAGGAGGGGGAGGAGGAGACAGGAGGAGGAGGGGGAGGAGGAGGAGACAGGGGGAGGAGGGGGAGGTTGAGAGGAGGGGGAGGAGGAGACAGGAGGAGGAGGGGGAGGTAGAGGGGAGGGGGAGGAGGAGACAGGGGGAGGAGGGGGAGGAGGAGGAGACAGGGGGAGGAGGAGACAGGGGGAGGAGGGGGAGGAGGAGGAGACAGGGGGAGGAGGGGGAGGAGGAGACAGGGGGAGGAGGGGGAGGAGGAGGAGACAGGAGGAGGAGGGGGAGGTAGAGGGAGGGGGAGGAGGAGGAGACAGGGGGAGGAGGAGGAGGTAGAGGGAGGGGGAGGAGGAGGAGACAGGGGGAGGAGGGGGAGGAGGAGGAGACAGGGGGAGGAGGGGGAGGTAGAGGGAGGGGGAGGAGGAGGAGACAGGGGGAGGAGGGGGAGGTAGAGGGAGGGGGAGGAGGAGGAGACAGGGGGAGGTGGGGGAGGTAGAGGGAGGAAGGTGTGTCTCTCTGATCTTGGTGCAGTGCCGTAGTGTAGCAAAGATTTCTGATCCTGACACACCCTCGTCACACACACCACACCACACACGCCACATACCACACACACACCACACACACACACACACACACACACACACACCACACACACACACACCACAGACACACACATCACACCCGCCACATACCACACACACACCACACACCACACACACCACACACACACACACACCACACACACACACACCACAGACACACACATCACACCCGCCACATACCACACACACAC
This sequence comes from Coregonus lavaretus, assembly GCF_964263955.1. Classification (NCBI taxonomy): domain Eukaryota; kingdom Metazoa; phylum Chordata; class Actinopteri; order Salmoniformes; family Salmonidae; genus Coregonus; species Coregonus lavaretus. Next base: position 11,133 of record NW_028165762.1, read on the forward strand.
CACACACACCACACACACCACACACACCACAGGCAGCGGGCACTCTGCAGTCTGCACACACATGCTCCCCCACTGCCTGAGCGTCTGCAGTCTGAGGCTGATAGCTGATAAATATAGCTGAGTCTGCAGAACGCTTCATGAGGTTACACAGCACAAACTAGAGGTTACCGTGGTTACACAGCACAAACTAGAGGTTACTGAGGTTACACAGCACAAACTAGAGGTTACTGTGGTTACACAGCACAAACTAGAGGTTACCGTGGTTACACAGCACAAACTAGAGGTTACTATGTGTCTGTAGAATGCTTCATGAGGTTACACAGCACAAACTAGAGGTTACTGTGGTTACACAGCACAAACTAGAGGTTACCGTGGTTACACAGCACAAACTAGAGGTTACTGTGGTTACACAGCACAAACTAGAGGTTACTGTGTGTCTGCAGAATGCTTCATGAGGTTACACAGCACAAACTAGAGGTTACCGTGGTTACACAGCACAAACTAGAGGTTACTGAGGTTACACAGCACAAACTAGAGGTTACCGTGGTTACACAGCACAAATTAGAGGTTACCGTGGTTACACAGCACAAACTAGAGGTTACTGTGTGTCTGTAGAATGCTTCATGAGGTTACACAGCACAAACTAGAGGTTACTGTGGTTACACAGCACAAACTAGAGGTTACCGTGGTTACACAGCACAAACTAGAGGTTACCGTGGTTACACAGCACAAACTAGAGGTTACTGAGGTTACACAGCACAAACTAGAGGTTACCGTGGTTACACAGCACAAACTAGAGGTTACAGTGTGTCTGTAGAATGCTTCATGAGGTTACACAGCACAAACTAGAGGTTACCGTGGTTACACAGCACAAACTAGAGGTTACCGTGGTTACACAGCACAAACTAGAGGTTACTGTGTGTCTGTAGAATGCTTCATGAGGTTACACAGCACAAACTAGAGGTTACCGTGGTTACACAGCACAAACTAGAGGTTACTGAGGTTACACAGCACAAACTAGAGGTTACCGTGGTTACACAGCACAAACTAGAGGTTACCGTGGTTACACAGCACAAACTAGAGGTTACTGTGTGTCTGTAGAATGCTTCATGAGGTTACACAGCACAAACTAGAGGTTACCGTGGTTACACAGCACAAACTAGAGGTTACTGAGGTTACACAGCACAAACTAGAGGTTACCGTGGTTACACAGCACAAACTAGAGGTTACTGTGTGTCTAATGGTATACTCCTTGGGTAACCCCCCTCCTATTTGTCTAATGGTATACTCCTTGGGTAACCCCCCTCCTCTTTGTCTAATGGTATATTCCTTGGGTAACCCCCCTCCTCTTTGTCTAATGGTATTGTCCTTGGGTAACCCCCCCTCCTCTTTGTCTAATGGTATTGTCCTTGGGTAACCCCCCTCCTCTTTGTCTAATGGTATACTCCTTGGGTAACCCCCCTCCTCTTTGTCTAATGGTATACTCCTTGGGTAACCCCCCTCCTCTTTGTCTAATGGTATTGTCCTTGGGTAACCCCCCTCCTCTTTGTCTAATGGTAAACTCCTTGGGTAACCCCCCTCCTCTTTGTCTAATGGTAAACTCCTTGGGTAACCCCCCTCCTCTTTGTCTAATGGTATACTCCTTGGGTAACCCCCCTCCTCTTTGTCTAATGGTATATTCCTTGGGTAACCCCCCTCCTCTTTGTCTAATGGTATACTCCTTGGGTAACCCCCCTCCTCTTTGTCTAATGGTATACTCCTTGGGTAACCCCCCTCCTCTTTGTCTAATGGTATTGTCCTTGGGTAACCCCCCTCCTCTTTGTCTAATGGTATACTCCTTGGGTAACCCCCCTCCTCTTTGGCTAATGGTATACTCCTTGGGTCCTCCCCCCACACAGGGCTGACGCTGAGGTCAATCTGTTTATCACCTGTTCTTTCTAGATATGTAGCGCCTCGCTAGAGAAATAATCCCACAGCATCAGTCTCCCCCGCCACAGACCCTAACCCTAACCTAACCCTAACCTAACCCTAACCCTAACCTAACCCTAACCCTAACCCTGCCACAGACCCTAACCCTCCCACAGACCCTAACCCTGCCACAGACCCTAACCCTGCCACAGACCCTAACCCTGCCACAGACCCTAACCCTAACCTAACCCTAACCCTGCCACAGACCCTAACCCTGCCACAGACCCTAACCCTGCCACAGACCCTAACCCTAACCTAACCCTAACCCTAACCCTAACCCTGCCACAGACCCTAACCCTGCCACAGACCCTAACCCTAACCTAACCCTAACCCTGCCACAGACCCTAACCCTAACCTAACCCTAACCCTAACCCTGCCACAGACCCTAACCCTGCCACAGACCCTAACCCTGCCACAGACCCTAACCCTGCCACAGACCCTAACCCTAACCTAACCCTAACCCTAACCCTGCCACAGACCCTAACCCTGCCACAGACCCTAACCCTAACCTAACCCTAACTCTAACCCTGCCACAGACCCTAACCCTGCCACAGACCCTAACCCTGCCACAGACCCTAACCCTGCCACAGACCCTAACCCTGCCACAGACCCTAACCCTGCCACAGACCCTAACCCTAACCTAACCCTAACCCTAACCCTTCCACAGACCCTAACCCTGCCACAGACCCTAACCCTGCCACAGACCCTAACCCTAACCCTGCCAAAGACTTCTCCAGAAAAATATCCTGCATTTCACAATCTACCACAGACGGTTCCTTTCATACAATACTCCAACAGGAAACAGATAGTTGATGAAGTTCAACAACTCCTGCCATGTTGAGCGGTACCGGAGCACCAAGTCTGGGACCAACAGGACCCTGAACAGCTTCCACCCCCAAGCCATTAGACTGCTGAACACAGAGGAGGTTACTGTCTGGGACCATCAGGACCCTGAACAGCTTCCACCCCCAAGCCATTAGACTGCTGAACACAGAGGAGGTTACTGTCTGGGACCAACAGGACCCTGAACAGCTTCCACCCCCAAGCCATTAGACTGCTGAACACAGAGGAGGTTACTGTCTGGGACCATCAGGACCCTGAACAGCTTCCACCCCCAAGCCATTAGACTGCTGAACACAGAGGAGGTTACTGTCTGGGACCATCAGGACCCTGAACAGCCTCCACCCCCAAGCCATTAGACTGCTGAACACAGAGGAGGTTACTGTCTGGGACCATCAGGACCCTGAACAGCTTCCACCCCCAAGCCATTAGACTGCTGAACACAGAGGAGGTTACTGTCTGGGACCATCAGGACCCTGAACAGCTTCCACCCCCAAGCCATTAGACTGCTGAACAGTTCATTAAATGGCTTCCCTGACTATTTACATTGACTCCCTTTACTGTTTAGTTCTTTATCATATTGTTTTGCACTGACTCTATGCACATACACACACACACACACACACACACACACACACACACACACACACACACACACACACACACTACATCAGCTCACACACAAAACACACACATACACACACACACTACATCAGCTCACACACACACAAAACACACACACACACACTACATTAGCTCACACACACACAAAACACACACACACACACACACACACACACACAAAACACACACACACAAACACACTACATCAACTCACACACACACAAAACACACACACACTCGCACATAGACAGACTTTCACAGTCTTCACATGCTGCTACTGTTTATTATCTATCCTGATTGACTAGTCACTTTTACCCCTACCCACATGTACATATTAACTCAACTACCTGGTACCCCTGCACAGCCACTCAGTACTGGTACTTCCTGTATATAGCCATGTTATTACCTGGTACCCCTGCACAGCCACTCAGTACTGGTACTTCCTGTATATAGCCATGTTATTACCTGGTACCCCTGCACAGCCACTCAGTACTGGTACTTCCTGTATATAGCCATGTTATTACCTGGTACCCCTGCACAGCCACTCAGTACTGGTACTTCCTGTATATAGCCATGTTATTACCTGGTACCCTGCACATTGACTCAGTACTGGTACTTCATGTATATATCCATGTTATTACCTGGTACCCTGCACATTGACTCAGTACTGGTACTTCCTGTATATAGCCATGTTATTACCTGGTACTTCCTGTATATAGCCATGTTATTACCTGGTACCCCTGCACATTGACTCAGTACTGGTACTTCCTGTATATAGCCATGTTATTACCTGGTACTTCCTGTATATAGCCATGTTATTACCTGGTACTTCCTGTATATAGCCATGTCATTACCTGGTACTTCCTGTATATAGCCATGTCATTGCCTGGTACTTCCTGTATATAGCCATGTTATTACCTGGTACTTCCAGTATATAGCCATGTCATTACCTGGTACTCCCTGTATATAGCGATGTTATTACCTGGTACTTCCTGTATATAGCCATGTTATTACCTGGTACTTCCTGTATATAGCCATGTTATTACCTGGTACTTCCTGTATATAGCCATGTTATTACCTGGTACTTCCTGTATATAGCCATGTTATTACCTGGTACTTCCTGTATATAGCCATGTTATTACCTGGTACTTCCGGTATATAGCCATGTTATTACCTGGTACTTCCTGTATATAGCCATGTTATTACCTGGTACTTCCTGTATATAGCCATGTTATTACCTGTTACTTCCTGTATATAGCCATGTTATTACCTGGTACTCCCTGTATATAGCCATGTTATTACCTGGTACTCCCTGTATATAGCCATGTTATTACCTGGTACTCCCTGTATATAGCCATGTTATTACCCAGTACTTCCTGTATATAGCCATGTTATTACCTAGTACTTCCTGTATATAGCCATGTTATTACCTGGTACTTCCGGTATATAGCCATGTTATTACCTGGTACTTCCTGTATATAGCCATGTTATTACCTGGTACTTCCGGTATATAGCCATGTTATTACCTGGTACTTCCTGTATATAGCTATGTTATTACCTGGTACTCCCTGTATATAGCTATGTTATTACCTGGTACTCCCTGTATATAGCCATGTTATTACCTGGTACTCCCTGTATATAGCCATGTTATTACCTGGTACTTCCTGTATATAGCCATGTTATTACCTGGTACTCCCTGTATATAGCCATGTTATTACCTGGTACTTCCTGTATATAGCCATGTTATTACCTGGTACTTCCTGTATATAGCCATGTCATTGCCTGGTACTTCCTGTATATAGCCATGTTATTACCTGGTACTTCCAGTATATAGCCATGTCATTACCTGGTACTCCCTGTATATAGCGATGTTATTACCTGGTACTTCCTGTATATAGCCATGTTATTACCTGGTACTTCCTGTATATAGCCATGTTATTACCTGGTACTTCCTGTATATAGCCATGTTATTACCTGGTACTTCCTGTATATAGCCATGTTATTACCTGGTACTTCCGGTATATAGCCATGTTATTACCTGGTACTTCCGGTATATAGCCATGTTATTACCTGGTACTTCCTGTATATAGCCATGTTATTACCTGGTACTTCCTGTATATAGCCATGTTATTACCTGTTACTTCCTGTATATAGCCATGTTATTACCTGGTACTCCCTGTATATAGCCATGTTATTACCTGGTACTCCCTGTATATAGCCATGTAATTACCTGGTACTCCCTGTATATAGCCATGTTATTACCCAGTACTTCCTGTATATAGCCATGTTATTACCTAGTACTTCCTGTATATAGCCATGTTATTACCTGGTACTTCCGGTATATAGCCATGTTATTACCTGGTACTTCCTGTATATAGCCATGTTATTACCTGGTACTTCCGGTATATAGCCATGTTATTACCTGGTACTTCCTGTATATAGCTATGTTATTACCTGGTACTCCCTGTATATAGCTATGTTATTACCTGGTACTCCCTGTATATAGCCATGTTATTACCTGGTACTCCCTGTATATAGCCATGTTATTACCTGGTACTTCCTGTATATAGCCATGTTATTACCTGGTACTCCCTGTATATAGCCATGTTATTACCTGGTACTTCCTGTATATAGCCATGTTATTACCTGGTACTTCCTGTATATAGCCATGTCATTGCCTGGTACTTCCTGTATATAGCCATGTTATTACCTGGTACTTCCAGTATATAGCCATGTCATTACCTGGTACTCCCTGTATATAGCGATGTTATTACCTGGTACTTCCTGTATATAGCCATGTTATTACCTGGTACTTCCTGTATATAGCCATGTTATTACCTGGTACTTCCTGTATATAGCCATGTTATTACCTGGTACTTCCTGTATATAGCCATGTTATTACCTGGTACTTCCGGTATATAGCCATGTTATTACCTGGTACTTCCGGTATATAGCCATGTTATTACCTGGTACTTCCTGTATATAGCCATGTTATTACCTGGTACTTCCTGTATATAGCCATGTTATTACCTGTTACTTCCTGTATATAGCCATGTTATTACCTGGTACTCCCTGTATATAGCCATGTTATTACCTGGTACTCCCTGTATATAGCCATGTAATTACCTGGTACTCCCTGTATATAGCCATGTTATTACCCAGTACTTCCTGTATATAGCCATGTTATTACCTAGTACTTCCTGTATATAGCCATGTTATTACCTGGTACTTCCGGTATATAGCCATGTTATTACCTGGTACTTCCTGTATATAGCCATGTTATTACCTGGTACTTCCGGTATATAGCCATGTTATTACCTGGTACTTCCTGTATATAGCCATGTTATTACCTGGTACTTCCTGTATATAGCCATGTTATTACCTGTTACTTCCTGTATATAGCCATGTTATTACCTGGTACTCCCTGTATATAGCCATGTTATTACCTGGTACTTCCTGTATATAGCCATGTTATTACCTGGTACTCCCTGTATATAGCCATGTTATTACCTGGTACTTCCTGTATATAGCCATGTTATTACCTGGTACTTCCTGTATATAGCCATGTTATTACCTGGTACTTCCTGTATATAGCCATGTTATTACCTGGTACTTCCTGTATATAGCCATGTTATTACCTGGTACTTCCTGTATATAGCCATGTTATTACCTGGTACTTCCTGTATATAGTCATGTTATTACCTGGTACTTCCTGTATATAGTCATGTTATTACCTGGTACTTCCTGTATATATCCTGGTTATTGTTTTTTTTGTGTTAATAACATGGCTCTCTGCAGTGTGTTAACATGTTTCTTACTTTTCAACTCTGCAGTGTGTTAATATGTTTCTTACTTTTCAACTCTGCAGTGTTGTTGACTGGCTCCTAAGGAAGCATTTCACTGTAAAGTCTACACCTGTTGTATTCGGCGCATGTGACCATTCAAATTTGAGTGATTTGCTCTATTATGACTGTTTGCAATGCCTCTGGTGGTTCCAGACAATGGCCTTCATTCCATACGGAGAGCCAAGCCTGCAGCTGGTCTGGCAGTGTTCTCTGGGTAATAGTCCAGTCCAGTCCAGTATCATGCCAGGGGTCTCTGGGTAATAGTCCAGTCCAGTCCAGTATCATGCCAGGGGTCTCTGGGGGCTGATACAATAGAGGACACACAGCTAGGTAAACTACTGTAGACACTAAAACCATGGACCCTAACGTTTCAGTGGATAGCTAGGGGACCATGACATCACACCACAGAAAGCATGTTATAATACAGTAGATGATTAGCATATTAACAGAGACATCAGCCATCAGCCATCAGCCATCAGCCATCAGCCATCAGACATCAGCCATCAGCCATCAGCCATCAGCCTGTTCAGGATCTAAATTACTATTATTTCACCTTTAACTGCTCTCCAATCTCCCTCCCACTGTAGTCAGGACCTGTACATCTCTCTCCAATCTCCCTCCCACTGTAGTCAGGACCTGTACATCTCTCTCCAATCTCCCTCCCACTGTAGTCAGGACCTGTACATCTCTCTCCAATCTCCCTCCCACTGTAGTCAGGACCTGTACATCTCTCTCCAATCTCCCTCCCACTGTAGTCAGGACCTGTACATCTCTCTCCAATCTCCCTCCCACTGTAGTCAGGACCTCTACATCTCTCTCCAATCTCCCTCCCACTGTAGTCAGGACCTGTCCATCTCTCTCCAATCTCCCTCCCACTGTAGTCAGGACCTGTACATCTCTCTCCAATCTCCCTCCCACTGTAGTCAGGACCTGTACATCTCTCTCCAATCTCCCTCCCACTGTAGTCAGGACCTGTACATCTCTCTCCAATCTCCCTCCCACTGTAGTCAGGACCTGTACATCTCTCTCCAATCTCCCTCCCACTGTAGTCAGGACCTGTCCATCTCTCTCCAATCTCCCTCCCACTGTAGTCAGGACCTGTACATCTCTCTCCAATCTCCCTCCCACTGTAGTCAGGACCTGTACATCTCTCTCCAATCTCCCTCCCACTGTAGTCAGGTCCTGTACATCTCTCTCCAATCTCCCTCCCACTGTAGTCAGGTCCTGTACATCTCTCTCCAATCTCCCTCCCACTGTAGTCAGGACCTGTACATCTCTCTCCAATCTCCCTCCCACTGTAGTCAGGACCTGTACATCTCTCTCCAATCTCCCTCCCACTGTAGTCAGGACCTGTACATCTCTCTCCAATCTCCCTCCCACTGTATTCAGGACCTGTACATCTCTCTCCAATCTCCCTCCCACTGTAGTCAGGACCTGTACATCTCTCTCCAATCTCCCTCCCACTGTAGTCAGGACCTGTACATCTCTCTCCAATCTCCCTCCCACTGTAGTCAGGAGCTGTACATCTCTCTCCAATCTCCCTCCCACTGTAGTCAGGACCTGTACATCTCTCTCCAATCTCCCTCCCACTGTAGTCAGGACCTGTCCATCTCTCTCCAATCTCCCTCCCACTGTAGTCAGGACCTGTACATCTCTCTCCAATCTCCCTCCCACTGTAGTCAGGACCTGTGCATCTCTCTCCAATCTCCCTCCCACTGTAGTCAGGACCTGTACATCTCTCTCCAAATTCCCTCCCACTGGAGAGAGATGTACAGGTCCTGGCGGCAGGTAGCTTAGTGGGTAAGAGCGTTGTGCCAGTAACCGAAAGGTTGCTGGTTCTAATCCCCGAGCCGACTAGGTGAAAAATCTGTCGATGTGCCCCTGAGCAAGGCACTTAACCCTAATTGCTCCTGTAAGTCGCTCTGGATAAGAGCGTCTGCTAAATGACTAAAATGTAAAATGTAAAAAATGTAGTCAGAACCTGTACATCTCTCTCCAATCTCCCTCCCACTGTAGTCAGGACCTGTCCATCTCTCTCCAATCTCCCTCCCACTGTAGTCAGGACCTGTACATCTCTCTCCAATCTCCCTCCCACTGTAGTCAGGACCTGTCCATCTCTCTCCAATCTCCCTCCCACTGTAGTCAGGACCTGTACATCTCTCTCCAATCTCCCTCCCACTGTAGTCAGGACCTGTACATCTCTCTCCAATCTCCCTCCCACTGTAGTCAGGACCTGTACATCTCTCTCCAATCTCCCTCCCACTGTAGTCAGGCCCTGTACATCTCTCTCCAATCTCCCTCCCACTGTAGTCAGGACCTGTACATCTCTCTCCAATCTCCCTCCCACTGTAGTCAGGACCTGTACATCTCTCTCCAATCTCCCTCCCACTGTAGTCAGGACCTGTACATCTCTCTCCAATCTCCCTCCCACTGTAGTCAGGCCCTGTACATCTATCTCCAATCTCCCTCCCACTGTAGTCAGGACCTGTACATCTCTCTCCAATCTCCCTCCCACTGTAGTCAGGACCTGTGCATCTCTCTCCAATCTCCCTCCCACTGTAGTCAGGAGCTGTACATCTCTCTCCAATCTCCCTCCCACTGTAGTCAGGACCTGTCCATCTCTCTCCAATCTCCCTCCCACTGTAGTCAGGACCTGTACATCTCTCTCCAATCTCCCTCCCACTGTAGTCAGGACCTGTACATCTCTCTCCAATCTCCCTCCCACTGTAGTCAGGACCTGTACATCTCTCTCCAATCTCCCTCCCACTGTAGTCAGGACCTGTACATCTCTCTCCAATCTCCCTCCCACTGTAGTCAGGACCTGTACATCTCTCTCCAATCTCCCTCCCACTGTAGTCAGGACCTGTACATCTCTCTCCAATCTCCCTCCCACTGTAGTCAGGAGTTGTCCATCTCTCTCCAATCTCCCTCCCACTGTAGTCAGGACCTGTACATCTCTCTCCAATCTCCCTCCCACTGTAGTCAGGACCTGTACATCTCTCTCCAATCTCCCTCCCACTGTAGTCAGGACCTGTACATCTCTCTCCAATCTCCCTCCCACTGTAGTCAGGCCCTGTACATCTCTCTCCAATCTCCCTCCCACTGTAGTCAGGACCTGTACATCTCTCTCCAATCTCCCTCCCACTGTAGTCAGGCCCTGTACATCTCTCTCCAATCTCCCTCCCACTGTAGTCAGGACCTGTACATCTCTCTCCAATCTCCCTCCCACTGTAGTCAGGACCTGTACATCTCTCTCCAATCTCCCTCCCACTGTAGTCAGGACCTGTACATCTCTCTCCAATCTCCCTCCCACTGTAGTCAGGACCTGTCCATCTCTCTCCAATCTCCCTCCCACTGTAGTCAGGACCTGTACATCTCTCTCCAATCTCCCTCCCACTGTAGTCAGGACCTGTACATCTCTCTCCAATCTCCCTCCCACTGTAGTCAGGACCTGTACATCTCTCTCCAATCTCCCTCCCACTGTAGTCAGGACCTGTACATCTCTCTCCAATCTCCCTCCCACTGTAGTCAGGACCTGTACATCTCTCTCCAATCTCCCTCCCACTGTAGTCAGGACCTGTACATCTCTCTCCAATCTCCCTCCCACTGTAGTCAGGACCTGTACATCTCTCTCCAATCTCCCTCCCACTGTAGTCAGGACCTGTACATCTCTCTCCAATCTCCCTCCCACTGTAGTCAGGACCTGTACATCTCTCTCCAATCTCCCTCCCACTGTAGTCAGGACCTGTACATCTCTCTCCAATCTCCCTCCCACTGTAGTCAGGACCTGTACATCTCTCTCCAATCTCCCTCCCACTGTAGTCAGGACCTGTACATCTCTCTCCAATCTCCCTCCCACTGTAGTCAGGACCTGTCCATCTCTCTCCAATCTCCCTCCCACTGTAGTCAGGACCTGTACATCTCTCTCCAATCTCCCTCCCACTGTAGTCAGGACCTGTACATCTCTCTCCAATCTCCCTCCCACTGTAGTCAGGTCCTGTACATCTCTCTCCAATCTCCCTCCCACTGTAGTCAGGACCTGTACATCTCTCTCCAATCTCCCTCCCACTGTAGTCAGGACCTGTACATCTCTCTCCAATCTCCCTCCCACTGTAGTCAGGACCTGTACATCTCTCTCCAATCTCCCTCCCACTGTAGTCAGGACCTGTACATCTCTCTCCAATCTCCCTCCCACTGTAGTCAGGACCTGTACATCTCTCTATGCATCTGACCTCAATGTCTATAGCATCATATAGTCCTCATAGTCCCTCTGTCCCCACAGTCCCTCTGTCCCCACAGTCCCTCTGTCCCCACAGTCCCTCTGTCCCCACAGTCTCTCTGTCCCCACAGTCCCTCTGTCCTCATAGTCCCTCTGTCCTCATAGTCCCTCTGTCCTCATAGTCCCTCTGTCCTCATAGTCCCTCTGTCCTCATAGTCCCTCTGTCCCCACAGTCCCTCTGTCCTCATAGTCCCTCTGTCCCCACAGTCCCTCTGTCCTCATAGTCCCTCTGTCCTCATAGTCCCTCTGTCCTTCACAGTCTCTCTGTCCCCACAGTCCCTCTGTCCTCACAGTCTCTCTGTCCTCACAGTCCTCTCTGACTCTCTGTCCCCACAGTCCCTTTGTCTTCACTGTGTCTCTGTCCCCACAGTGTCTCTGTCCTCAGAGTCTCTCTGTCCCCACAGTCCCTCTGTCCTCACAGTCTCTCTGTCCCCACAGTCCCTCTGTCCCCACAGTCCCTCTGTCCCCACAGTCCCTTTGTCCTCACAGTCTCTCAGTCTCTATGTCACCACAGCAGCAGCAGCAGTGGCCAAGGTCAGGTGCCTTCATTAAACATCCTGTTAATGTTCATATCTACTGCAGTAACATCCTGTTAATGTTCATATCTACTACAGTAACATCCTGTTAATGTTCATATCTACTACAGTAACATCCTGTTAATGTTCATATCTACTACAGTAACATCCTGTTAATGTTCATATCTACTACAGTAACATCCTGTTAATGTTCATATCACACCTGCATTACTAGCTGTTTGGGGTTTTAGGCTGGGTTTCTGTACAGCACTTCGAGATATTAGCTGATGTACGAAGGGCTATATAAAATAAAATTGATTGATTGATATCTACTACAGTAACATCCTGTTAATGTTCATATCTACTACAGTAACATCCTGTTAATGTTCATATCTACTACAGTAACATCCTGTTAATGTTCATATCTACTACAGTAACATCCTGTTAATGTTCATATCTACTCCAGTCATCTCCCCTACAGTAACACACTACTATAAAACAGTCTTTTCCCTAATCTCTGAGTCATTCCTGGGTCCTCTGCTGAAATCTAAGCCCCAGCCACACAATGCGTCACGGTGCCGCAGCATGTTTCTCCTCTGTCCCGTCCCGTAAACACTAACATCCATTACCCGGACACTGGCCCATCTCTCAGCCAATGTCACACCACACATTCCTACAGTCCAAACAAATTAGTAATGATGCAGATAGTGAAACAGTAGAAAGTCATTTATATCAACACTTACTGCTTCTAGGAACTCTGCTCCCTCCTCTACTGCCATTTTCACTGCATTTGAGAGTGAAACCTGAGTCGTCAATTAGCCAAGCAGGGATTGGGCCAAGCAGAGAGCCATTATGTCAGTGCTAAAAATACCTGGCTGGAAGAAACAAGACGAGTTCCGGTGCTCAGCTTTCCCTCTGACACCAGTAGGTAGCACAGGACAGGACACTACAGCAATGGAACTACCGAGCCTGCTAACACTGGTCCTAGCCTGAAACTACCTAGCCTGCTAACACTGATCCTAGCCTGAAACTACCTAGCCTGCTAACACTGGTCCTAGCCTGAAACTACCTAGCCTGCTAACACTGGTCCTAGCCTGAAACTACCTAGCCTGCTAACACTGGTCCTAGCCTGAAACTACCTAGCCTGCTAACACTGGTCCTAGCCTGAAACTACCTAGCCTGCTAACACTGGTCCTAGCCTGAAACTACCTAGCCTGCTAACACTGGTCCTAGCCTGAAACTACCTAGCCTCACAGCTTCCTGACACTACCTAGCCTCACAGCTTCCTGACACTACCTAGCCTCACAGCTTCCTGACACTACCTAGCCTCACAGCTTCCTGACACTACCTAGCCTCACAGCTCCCTGAAACCAGCTAGCCTCACAGCTTCCTGAAACTACCTCACAGCTCACTGACACTACCTCACAGCTCCCTGAAACTACCTCACAGCTTCCTGAAACTACCTAGCCTCACAGCTTCCTGAAACTACCTAGCCTCACAGCTTCATGACACTACCTAGCCTCAAAGCTCCCTGAAACTACCTCACAGCTTCCTGAAACTACCTAGCCTCACAGCTTCCTGACACTACCTAGCCTCACAGCTTCCTGAAACTACCTAGCCTCACAGCTCCCTGAAACTACCTAGCCTCACAGCTTCCTGAAACTACCTAGCCTCACAGCTCCCTGAAACTACCTAGCCTCACAGCTTCCTGAAACTACCTAGCCTCACAGCTTCCTGACACTACCTAGCCTCACAGCTTCCTGAAACTACCTCACAGCTTCCTGAAACTACCTAGCCTCACAGCTTCCTGACACTACCTAGCCTCATAGCTTCCTGAAACTACCTAGCCTCACAGCTTCCTGAAACTACCTCGCCTCACAGCTTCCTGACACTACCTAGCCTCACAGCTCCCTGAAACTACCTCACAGCTTCCTGAAACTACCTAGCCTCACAGCTTCCTGAAACTACCTAGCCTCACAGCTACCTGAAACTACCTCACAGCTTCCTGAAACTACCTAGCCTCACAGCTTCCTGAAACTACCTAGCCTCACAGCTACCTGAAACTACCTCACAGCTTCCTGAAACTACCTAGCCTCACAGCTCCCTGAAACTACCTCACAGCTTCCTGAAACTACCTAGCCTCACAGCTTCCTGACACTACCTAGCCTCACAGCTTCCTGACACTACCTAGCCTCACAGCTTCCTGACACTACCTAGCCTCACAGCTTCCTGACACTACCTAGCCTCACAGCTCCCTGAAACCAGCTAGCCTCACAGCTTCCTGAAACTACCTCACAGCTCACTGACACTACCTCACAGCTCCCTGAAACTACCTCACAGCTTCCTGAAACTACCTAGCCTCACAGCTTCCTGAAACTACCTAGCCTCACAGCTTCATGACACTACCTAGCCTCACAGCTTCCTGAAACTACCTAGCCTCACAGCTTCCTGAAACTACCTAGCCTCACAGCTCCCTGAAACTACCTAGCCTCACAGCTCCCTGAAACTACCTAGCCTCACAGCTCCCTGAAACTACCTAGCCTCAAAGCTCCCTGAAACTACCTCACAGCTTCCTGAAACTACCTAGCCTCACAGCTTCCTGACACTACCTAGCCTCATAGCTTCCTGAAACTACCTAGCCTCACAGCTTCCTGAAACTACCTCGCCTCACAGCTTCCTGACACTACCTAGCCTCACAGCTCCCTGAAACTACCTAGCCTCACAGCTCCCTGAAACTACCTAGCCTCACAGCTCCCTGAAACTACCTAGCCTCACAGCTTCCTGAAACTACCTAGCCTCACAGCTCCCTGAAACTACCTAGCCTCACAGCTTCCTGAAACTACCTAGCCTCACAGCTTCCTGACACTACCTAGCCTCACAGCTTCCTGAAACTACCTCACAGCTTCCTGAAACTACCTAGCCTCACAGCTTCCTGACACTACCTAGCCTCATAGCTTCCTGAAACTACCTAGCCTCACAGCTTCCTGAAACTACCTCGCCTCACAGCTTCCTGACACTACCTAGCCTCACAGCTCCCTGAAACTACCTCACAGCTTCCTGAAACTACCTAGCCTCACAGCTTCCTGAAACTACCTAGCCTCACAGCTACCTGAAACTACCTCACAGCTTCCTGAAACTACCTAGCCTCACAGCTTCCTGAAACTACCTAGCCTCACAGCTACCTGAAACTACCTCACAGCTTCCTGAAACTACCTAGCCTCACAGCTCCCTGAAACTACCTCACAGCTCCCTGAAACTACCTAGCCTCACAGCTTCCTGAAACTACCTAGCCTCACAGCTCCCTGAAACTACCTAGCCTCACAGCTTCCTGAAACTACCTAGCCTCACAGCTCCCTGAAACTACCTAGCCTCACAGCTTCCTGAAACTACCTAGCCTCACAGCTCCCTGAAACTACCTAGCCTCACAGCTTCCTGACACTACCTAGCCTCACAGCTTCCTGACACTACCTAGCCTCACAGCTCCCTGAAACTACCTCACAGCTTCCTGACACTACCTAGCCTCACAGCTCCCTGAAACTACCTCACAGCTCCCTGAAACTACCTAGCCTCACAGCTCCCTGAAACTACCTCACAGCTTCCTGACACTACCTAGCCTCACAGCTTCCTGAAACTACCTCACAGCTCCCTGAAACTACCTAGCCTCACAGGTCCCTGAAACTACCTAGCCTCACAGCTTCCTGACACTACCTAGCCTCACAGCTCCCTGAAACTACCTCACAGCTTCCTGACACTACCTAGCCTCACAGCTTCCTGAAACTACCTCACAGCTCCCTGAAACTACCTAGCCTCACAGCTCCCTGAAACTACCTAGCCTCACAGCTTCCTGACACTACCTAGCCTCACAGCTCCCTGAAACTACCTAGCCTCACAGCTTCCTGACACTACCTAGCCTCACAGCTCCCTGAAACTACCTCACAGCTTCCTGAAACTACCTAGCCTCACAGCTCCCTGAAACTACCTAGCCTCACAGCTTCCTGAAACTACCTAGCCTCACAGCTCCCTGAAACTACCTAGCCTCACAGCTTCCTGAAACTACCTCACAGCTTCCTGAAACTACCTAGCCTCACAGCTCCCTGAAACTACCTAGCCTCACAGCTTCCTGAAACTACCTAGCCTCACAGCTTCCTGAAACTACCTAGCCTCACAGCTTCCTGAAACTACCTAGCCTCACAGCTTCCTGAAACTACCTAGGCTCACAGCTCCCTGACAATAATACTGGTGCTGTGACCACCAGCCTTCCCCCCAGCTGTCTCCACAGACAGCGCCTCCACATAGCTGAGCTGGGAATCTCTCCCCCACTGACCATATGTGTAGGTGCTAGTCACTCTGGGCAGCAGGATATGCAGGGGGACCAAAATAGCAGCGCAGAATCAGCTGGTTTGGACCGGCCCCGCTGGCCTCCCTGTCTGGAATCTGTTCTGCCAAGTCCTATTGGAATCTAGTTTATCAGCTCTTTTCTCTCTACAATGCAGTCCACAGCCAGTTAGTCAGCCAGCCAGCCAGTTAGTCAGCCAGCCAGCCAGTTAGTCAGCCAGCCGGTCGGTTAGTCAGCCAGCCAGTTAGTCAGCCAGCCAGCCAGTTAGTCAGCCAGCCAGTTAGTCAGCCAGCCAGCCAGTTAGTCAGCCAGCCGGTCGGTTAGTCAGCCAGCCAGCCGGTTAGTCAGCCAGCCGGTCGGTTAGTCAGCCAGCCAGCCAACCAGTTAGTCAGCCAGCCAGTTAGTCAGCCAGCCGGTCGGTTAGTCAGCCAGCCAGCCAGTTAGTCAGCCAGCCAGTTAGTCAGCCAGCCAGCCAGTTAGTCAGCCAGCCAGTTAGTCAGCCAGCCGGTCGGTTAGTCAGCCAGCCAGCCAGTTAGTCAGCCAGCCAGCCAGTTAGTCAGCCAGCCGGTCGGTTAGTCAGCCAGCCGGTCGGTTAGTCAGCCAGCCAGCCAACCAGTTAGTCAGCCAGCCAGTTAGTCAGCCAGCCAGTCAGTTAGTCAGCCAGCCAGTTAGTCAGCCAGCCAGCCAACCAGTTAGTCAGCCAGCCAGTTAGTCAGCCAGCCGGTCGGTTAGTCAGCCAGCCAGCCAGTTAGTCAGCCAGCCGGTCGGTTAGTCAGCCAGCCAGTCGGTTAGTCAGCCAGCCGGTCGGTTAGTCAGCCAGCCAGCCAGCCAGTTAGTCAGCCAGCCAGTTAGTCAGCCAGCCAGTCAGTTAGTCAGCCAGCCAGTTAGTCAGCCAGCCAGCCAGTTAGTCAGCCAGCCGGTCGGTTAGTCAGCCAGCCGGTCGGTTAGTCAGCCAGCCGGTCGGTTAGTCAGCCAGCCGGTCGGTTAGTCAGCCAGCCAGTCAGTTAGTCAGCCAGTCAGTTAGTCAGCCAGCCAGTTAGTCAGTCAGCCAGCCAGTTAGTCAGCCAGCCAGCCAGTTAGTCAGCCAGCCAGTTAGTCAGCCAGCCGGTCGGTTAGTCAGCCAGCCAGTCGGTTAGTCAGCCAGCCAGTTAGTCAGCCAGCCAGTCTGCCAGTTAGTCAGCCAGTCATCCAGTCAGTCAGCCAGCCAGCCGGTCGGTTAGTCAGCCAGCCAGCCAGTTAGTCAGCCAGCCAGTCAGCCAGCCAGCCAGCCAGTTAGTCAGCCAGCCAGTCAGCCAGCCAGCCAGCCAGTTAGTCAGCCAGCCAGTTAGTCAGCCAGCCAGTCTGCCAGTTAGTCAACCAGTCATCCAGTAAACCAGCCAGCCAGTCAGCACGGCTCATCCCGGCTCAGCCACCCAACACCTTGGTCCCTCACCCCACTGCTGGACTGGACCCGGCTGGTCTGGTAGAAAGCCTCTGGACAGTTGAACCACTGACCGGCAGCATAAACAGCCTTTCTCCCCCACAGCCGCCAACATAATTAATTGAACCAATGCAGTCAGCAGTAATTCATTCCGATAGTTTGAAATGCCTCCCTCTCTTTGAGACTTGCCAGTGCAATCTAATTCAAGATTCTTGGCCTCATAAGAAACCAAACTAGCCAAACATGAAATAAATGTAATAACTAAATTCCATTATATTGGTAAAGGTCAATTAAAATATATTTGTATTAATGACAGGTGTGGTTTCTTTGACTAAATAATTGTAGGCATTAAGGAGAAATGTACAGTCAGTGTATCCAACTAGTTCAGTAGGAAAAACAACTATCTATTATAAAGTGTTCCATTGTTTACTGGTCTTTTGACAAGTTGAGCCAGATCAATATTGCAAAGAGCAGCCTCTATCACTATCAGTCAGATATAGTCACATTCATTGGTTTAGGATATTATTATGGGCTTCAAACGACCTACAGGCCAGAGTGTTTCCTGGAATGACTGGACCTGAGTGCTGCAATGTGCTCTGGTTTCTCTTCATAAAGAGGTTTGGACCAGGGAATGACTGGACCTGAGTGCTGCAATGGGCTCTGGATTCCCTTTATAAAGAGGTTTGGACCAGGGAATGTACTGAGTGCTGCAATGGGCTCTGGGTTCCCTTCATAAAGAGGTTTGGACCAGGGAATGTACTGAGTGCTGCAATGGGCTCTGGATTCCCTTTATAAAGAGGTTTGGACCAGGGAATGACTGGACCTGAGTGCTGCAATGTCCTCTGGATTCCCTTCATAAAGAGGTTTGGACCAGGGAATGTACAGAGTGCTGCAATGGGCTGAGTGCTGCAATGTGCTCTGGTTTCTCTTCATAAAGAGGTTTGGACCAGGGAATGTACAGAGTGTTGCAATGTCCTCTGGATTCCCTTTATAAAGAGGTTTGGACCAGGGAATGTACTGAGTGCTGCAATGGGCTGAGTGCTGCAATGTGCTCTGGTTTCTCTTCATAAAGAGGTTTGGACCAGGGAATGTACTGAGTGCTGCAATGTCCTCTGGTTTCTCTTCATAAAGAGGTTTGGACCAGGGAATGTACAGAGTGTTGCAATGTCCTCTGGTTTCTCTTCATAAAGAGGTTTGGACCAGGGAATGTACAGAGTGCTGCAATGTGCTCTGGATTCCCTTTATAAAGAGGTTTGGACCAGGGAATGTACAGAGTGCTGCAATGGGCTCTGGATTCCCTTTATAAAATAGGTTTGGACCAGGGAATGTACTGAGTGCTGCAATGTGCTCTGGATTCCCTTTATAAAAGAGGTTTGGACCAGGGAATGTACAGAGTGTTGCAATGTCCTCTGGATTCCCTTTATACAAGAGGTTTGGACCAGGGAATGTACAGTGTGTTGCAATGTCCTCTTGTCTCTTTTCATAAAGAGGTTTGGACCAGGGAATGTACTGAGTGCTGCAATGTGCTCTGGGTTCCCCTTATAAAAGAGGTTTGGACCAGGGAATGTACTGAGTGTTGCAATGTCCTCTGGGTTCCCTTTATAAAAGAGGTTTGGACCAGGGAATGTACAGAGTGTTGCAATGTCCTCTGGTTTCTCTTCATAAAGAGGTTTGGACCAGGGAATGTACAGAGTGTTGCAATGTCCTCTGGGTTCCCTTTATAAAAGAGGTTTGGACCAGGGAATGTACAGAGTGTTGCAATGTCCTCTGGTTTCTCTTCATAAAGAGGTTTGGACCAGGGAATGTACAGAGTGTTGCAATGTCCTCTGGGTTCCCCTTATAAAAGAGGTTTGGACCAGGGAATGTACAGAGTGTTGCAATGGGCTCTGGGTTCCCTTTATAAAAGAGGTGTGCATCTTAGTGGGAACAAACATCTGCTGAAGACACTGACATCTGATCTGTCAGAACAAACATCTGCTGAAGACGCTGACATCTGTCACTCATACAGGTGAGCTCATGCATGTCTCACTATTCTCAACTAAAGACCTACTTTTCTCCTTCATGAATACATCGATCACAAATCATTTCAAATAAAACTATTAGGAAGGGAGGTTATGTGCATCTTTCCTGGTGCCTAATGTAACATTCTCCAATCTGTTCAGTCATCATTGGACCTAACAGTCCTGTTTGTTAACCAACAGCTGGTGACCTGAACAGTACTGTAGTAAACAGTGACTGCTGTGTAAGTCTTAGTAGGTCAGCTGGTGACCTGAACAGTACTGTAGTAAACAGTGACTGCTGTGTAAGTCTTAGTATGTCACCAACAGCTGGTGACCTGAACAGTACTGTAGTCAATATGCTCCTCTTTCCATACAGGAAGTCCATTCAACTCAAAGGCAAACAGACGTCTATCACAACAATGATGGTAGGTATTAATAAAGCACACTATTATTAGAATGATCAGAAAACAGCATTCAGAGATACTAATGTGAATATAGGACGTCTCTAATGAACCAACACTAGACAGGATTTGCATTCCAACTGCTATATCCATCTACCCTGTGCTGCAGTCCATCCTGCTGCTGGCTCTAATGGTCCCAGTGGTGGTGCAGTCCTCCCTGCAGCCAGTGGACTGTGATGAGGTCTACAGATCAGGCTCTGGACAAAACGGGGTCTACACCATCTACCCTGCCGGACCCACCTCACCTGTCCAGGTGTTCTGTGACATGGGATTGGAAAGTGCTTATCTAGGAAAGTGGACGGTCAGTATCAATTTACCATGAACAATCTCTCTCTCTCTCTTAATCTGTCAATTAAACAATCTCTCTCTCTCTTAATATGTCAATTAAACAATCTCTCTCTCTTAATCTGTCAATTAAACAATCTCTCTCTCTCTTAATATGTCAATTAAACAATCTCTCTCTCTTAATCTGTCAATTAAACAATCTCTCTCTCTCTCTTAATCTGTCAATTAAACAATCTTTCTCTCTCTTAATATGTCAATTAAACAATCTCTCTCTCTTAATCTGTCAATTAAACAATCTCTCTCTCTTAATATCTCAATTAAACAATCTCTCTCTCTCTTAATCTGTCAATTAAACCATCTCCCTCTCTTAATCTGTCAATTAAACAGTCTCTCTCTCACTCTTAATCTGTCAATTAAATCATCTCTCTCTCTCTTTTAATCTGACAATTAAACAATAACACTCTCTCTTAATCTGTCAATTAAACAATCTCTCTCTCTTAATCTCTCAATTAAACAATCTCTCTCTCTCTCTTAATCTGTCAATTAAACCATCTCCCTCTCTTAATCTGTCAATTAAACAGTCTCTCTCTCACTCTTAATCTGTCAATTAAATCATCTCTCTCTCTCTCTCTCTCTCTCTCTCGCTCTCTTAATCTGACAATTAAACAATATCTCTCTCTCTAAATATGTCAATTAAACAATCTCTCTCTCTTGTAATCTGTCAATTAAACAATCTCTCTCTCTTAATCTCTCAATTAAACAATCTCGCTCTCTCTCTTAATCTGTCAATTAAACAATATCTCTCTCTCTTAATCTGTCAATTAAACAATCTCTCTCTCTCTCTTAATCTGTCAATTAAACAATCTCTATCTCTCTTAATATGTCAATTAAACAATCTCTCTCTCTCTCTCTTAATCTGTCAATTAAACAATATCTCTCTCTCTTAATCTGTCAATTAAACACACTCTTTCTCTTAATCTGTCAATTAAACAATCTCTCTCTCTCTGTTAATCTGTCAATTAAATAATCTATCTCTCTTAATCTGTCAATTAAATAATATATCTCTATCTCTTAATCTGTCAATGAAACAATCTCTCTCTCTCTTAATCTGTCAATTAAACAATCTCTCTCTAAATCAGTTGATTCAGAGCCGACAGGATGGATCAGTGAACTTCCACAGGAAGTGGGATCAGTACAAGAGTGGTTTTGGGAGCGCAGCTGGAGAGTACTGGCTGGGTAAGAACTGGTTTAACTTCTAGCCAAGGCCAGTTGTCATTGTATTCAGACAACACAGTGAATTGCTATGTTGATATCATTCTCCAGGTCTGGAGACAATGCATCTCCTGACTATGAAAGGAAGCTATGAGCTGAGGGTGGACATGGAGGACTTTGAGGGGAAGAAGGTCTATGCTCAGTACTCCTCCTTCTCTGTTGGACCAGAGGCTGAAGGATACCTGCTAACACTGGGCTCATTCAAAGATGGAGGAGCAGGTGGGTGACAATTTATATATTGTCCAAGAAAAAATAACCCAAGATAAAAATCTAAGAAAATAGTCCAAGAATATATATACTGTAGTACCAGAATATAGCACCAGAATATAGTCCAAGAATATAGCACCAGAATATAGTCCAAGAATATAGCACCAGAATATAGTCCAAGAATATAGCACCAGAATATAGCACCAGAATATAGCACCAGAATATAGCACCAGAATATAGTCTAAGAATATAGCACCAGAATATAGCACCAGAATATAGTCCAAGAATATAGCACCAGAATATAGTCCAAGAATATAGCACCAGAATATAGCACCAGAATATAGCACCAGAATATAGTCCAAGAATATAGCACCAGAATATAGTCCAAGAATATAGCACCAGAATATAGCACCAGAATATAGCACCAGAATATAGTCCAAGAATATAGCACCAGAATATAATCCAAGAATATAGCACCAGAATATAGTCCAAGAATATAGCACCAGAATATAGTCCAAGAATACAGCACCAGAATATAGTCCAAGAATATAGCACCAGAAAATAGCACCGGAAAATAGCACCAGAATATAGTACCAAATACAAGTACCAAATTTGAAACCCCACCTCTTTAAGGAATACCTGGGATAGGATAAAGTAATCATTTTACCCCCCCCCAAAAAAATAAAATAAAATAAATAATAATTGTAAAGTGGTTATCCCACTGGCTATAAGGTCAATGCACCAATTTGTAAGTCGCTCTGGATAAGAGCGTCTGCTAAATGACGTAAATGTAAATGTATAGCACTAGAATATAGCACTAGAATATAGCACCAGAATATAGTACCAGAATATATTACCATAATATAGCACTAGAATAAAGCACCAGAATATAGTCCAAGAATATAATACCAGAATATAGTACCAGAAAAAAAATCTAGAAAAATAGTCCAAGAAAATCTGTCAACAAGGAGTCATACCTAAAGATTTGCCAGTGGAAGTTTTATCATTAGGTTCCCTAGAGACCTGAACTATCTTCCTCTTTTCCTCAGGAGATTCTCTGGTTTTTCACAATGGTCATAAATTTACAACATTAGATAAAGACCAGGACCTGAACGGCGCCAACTGTGCCCATGTGTACTACGGAGGATTTTGGCACAACGACTGCCATTTTGCTAACCCCAATGGGATATATGCATGGGGCGAGTCTGCCTATGGTATTGGCATCAACTGGAAAACATGGAGAGGCTATACATACTCCCTGAAAACCATCACTATGAAGATCAGACCAGCCACTGCATAGAAGTGAATTAGCTTAACTGATAACCACCTCTATTTCTAACACAACTGTACAATCTGATTTTTCAATAACAATTACTGCCATACAAACAATTCCAGAACGTGCACATATTCCATATCTAAGGGAGGGGGTCTCTTTCTTTCTAAGTAGGGTTTGTGTTGGGTCTTCCAGAGATTAGACGGTGCAGCAGGCCACAGAATATCACAGATCTACTAAGAAGTGCAGTGTTGCCATAGCAACAGAACCCTGACTGCAGTGGGGATGATAATGAGTCTGACCCATCATTTAACTCTCTCTGTCTCTTACCTTAACCCACTGTCTCTCTGTCTCTTACCTTAACCCACTGTCTCTCTGTCTCTTACCTTAACCCACTGTCTCTCTGTCTCTTACCTTAACCCACTGTCTATCTGTCTCTTACCTTAACCCACTGTCTCTCTGTCTCTCTGTCTCTTTCCTTAACCCACTGTCTCTCTGTCTCTTACCTTAACCCACTGTCTCTCTGTCTCTTACCTTAACCCACTGTCTCTCTGTCTCTTACCTTAACCCACTGTCTCTCTGTCTCTTACCTTAACCCACTGTCTCTCTGTCTCTTACCTTAACCCACTGTCTCTCTGTCTCTTACCTTAACCCACTGTCTCTCTGTCTCTTTCCTTAACCCACTGTCTCTCTGTCTCTTACCTTATCCCACTGTCTCTCTGTCTCTTACCTTAACCCACTGTCTCTCTGTCTCTTACCTTAACCCACTGTCTCTCTGTATCTCTGTCTCTTACCTTAACCCACTGTCTCTCTGTCTCTTACCTTAACCCACTGTCTCTCTGTCTCTTACCTTAACCCACTGTCTCTCTGTATCTCTGTCTCTTACCTTAACCCACTGTCTCTCTGTCTCTTACCTTAACCCACTGTCTCTCTGTCTCTTTCCTTAACCCACTGTATCTCTGTCTCTTACCTTAACCCACTGTCTCTCTGTCTCTTACCTTAACCCACTGTCTCTCTGTCTCTTTCCTTAACCCACTGTCTCTCTGTCTCTTACCTTAACCCACTGTCTCTCTGTATCTTACCTTAACCCACTGTCTCTCACCTTAACCCACTGTCTCTCTGTCTCTCTGTCTCTTACCTTAACCCACTGTCTCTCTGTCTCTCTGTCTCTTACCTTAACCCACTGTCTCTCTGTCTCTTACCTTAACCCACTGTCTCTCTGTCTCTTTCCTTAACCCACTGTCTCTCTGTCTCTTACCTTAACCCACTGTATCTCTGTCTCTTTCCTTAACCCACTGTCTCTCTGTCTCTCTGTCTCTTTCCTTAACCCACTGTCTCTCTGTCTCTTACCTTAACCCACTGTCTCTCTGTCTCTTTCCTTAACCCACTGTCTCTCTGTCTCTTACCTTAACCCACTGTCTCTCTGTCTCTTTCCTTAACCCACTGTATCTCTGTCTCTTACCTTAACCCACTGTCTCTCTGTCTCTTACCTTAACCCACTGTCTCTCACCTTAACCCACTGTCTCTCTGTCTCTTTCCTTAACCCACTGTCTCTCTGTCTCTTACCTTAACCCACTGTCTCTCTGTCTCTTACCTTAACCCACTGTCTCTCTGTCTCTTACCTTAACCCACTGTCTCTCTGTCTCTCTGTCTCTTACCTTAACCCACTGTCTCTCTGTCTCTTACCCTAACCCACTGTCTCTCTGTCTCTTACCTTAACCCACTGTCTCTCTGTCTCTTACCTTAACCCACTGTCTCTCACCTTAACCCACTGTCTCTCTGTCTCTCTGTCTCTTACCTTAACCCACTGTCTCTCTGTCTCTTACCTTAACCCACTGTCTCTCTGTCTCTTTCCTTAACCCACTGTCTCTCTGTCTCTCTGTCTCTTTCCTTAACCCACTGTCTCTCTGTCTCTCTGTCTCTTTCCTTAACCCACTGTCTCTCTGTCTCTTACCTTAACCCACTGTCTCTGTCTCTTTCCTTAACCCACTGTCTCTCTGTCTCTTACCTTAACCCACTGTCTCTCTGTCTCTCTGTCTCTAACCTTAACCCACTGTCTCTCTGTTTATTACCTTAACCCACTGTCTCTCTGTCTCTTACCTTAACCCACTGTCTATCTGTCTCTTACCTTAACCCACTGTCTATCTGTCTCTTACCTTAACCCACTGTCTCTCTGTCTCTTACCTTAACCCACTGTCTCTCTGTCTCTTACCTTAACCCTCTGTCTCTCTGTCTCTTTCCTTAACCCACTGTCTCTCTGTATCTCTGTCTCTTACCTTAACCCACTGTCTCTCTGTCTCTTACCTTAACCCACTGTCTGTTATGATCAACAACACTTGAAATAAAGATAGATACTCTACCTGCAAAATAAAGAAAGATACTCTACCTGCAAAAGACTGAATGCTCCCGCAGTTTATTGTGCAATGTTTAGAACCAAAGGTCTTTGTTGACATGGTAAAACAACCTCAATTCACTTTCAGCTCCATATTGAAATGCCATCAGTTTATTATCTATGTGACTTTAGAATAATGACATGTGTGTTGACTTCAGCCAATAATGTGCAACCATGTTGAATTGGGTTTGTGGGTAAGATGGTGAAGTAATTCCAGAAATGATGGTGGACCTATTGAGTGGCTTTAAATGTCAAAATACATCACCACATTGGGTGAATGGAGTGAGAGATGCCTCCTGTCTGTCTGTCGATCTTAGGGAATGGAGTGAGAGATGCCTCCTGTCTGTCTGTCGATCTTAGTGAATGGAGTGAGAGATGCCTCCTGTCTGTCTGTAGATCTTATTGAATGGAGTGAGAGATGCCTCCTGTCTGTCTGTGTGTAGATCTTAGTGAATGGAGTGAGAGATGCCTCCTGTCTGTCTGTGTGTAGATCTTAGTGAATGGAGTGAGAGATGCCTCCTGTCTGTGTGTCGATCTTAGTGAATGGAGTGAGAGATGCCTCCTGTCTGTGTGTAGATCTTAGTGAATGGAGTGAGAGATGCCTCCTGTCTGTCTGTAGATCTTAGTGAATGGAGTGAGAGATGCCTCCTG
>NW_028165762.1:42500-55000 GCF_964263955.1 Coregonus lavaretus
TAGTCAAAGACCACATCACCTCCTCCCTCCCTGAAACACTCCGAGAGGCTAGTCAAAGACCACATCACCTCCTCCCTCCCTGAAACACTCCGAGAGGCTAGTCAAAGACCACATCACCTCCTCCCTCCCTGAAACACTCCGAGAGACTAGTCAAAGACCACATCACCTCCTCCCTCCCTGAAACACTCCGAGAGGCTAGTCAAAGACCACATCACCTCCTCCCTCCCTGAAACACTCCGAGAGGCTAGTCAAAGACCACATCACCTCCTCCCTCCCTGAAACACTCCGAGAGGCTAGTCAAAGACCACATCACCTCCTCCCTCCCTGAAACACTCCGAGAGGCTAGTCAAAGACCACATCACCTCCTCCCTCCCTGAAACACTCCGAGAGGCTAGTCAAAGACCACATCACCTCCTCCCTCCCTGAAACACTCCGAGAGGCTAGTCAAAGACCACATCACCTCCTCCCTCCCTGAAACACTCCGAGAGGCTAGTCAAAGACCACATCACCTCCTCCCTCCCTGAAACACTCCGAGAGGCTAGTCAAAGACCACATCACCTCCTCCCTCCCTGAAACACTCCGAGAGGCTAGTCAAAGACCACATCACCTCCTCCCTCCCTGAAACACTCCGAGAGGCTAGTCAAAGACCACATCACCTCCTCCCTCCCTGAAACACTCCGAGAGGCTAGTCAAAGACCACATCACCTCCTCCCTCCCTGAAACACTCCGAGAGGCTGGTCAAAGACCACATCACCTCCTCCCTCCCTGAAACACTCAGAGAGGCTAGTCAAAGACCACATCACCTCCTCCCTCCCTGAAACACTCCGAGAGGCTAGTCAAAGACCACATCACCTCCTCCCTCCCTGAAACACTCCGAGAGGCTAGTCAAAGACCACATCACCTCCTCCCTCCCTGAAACACTCCGAGAGGCTAGTCAAAGACCACATCACCTCCTCCCTCCCTGAAACACTCCGAGAGGCTAGTCAAAGACCACATCACCTCCTCCCTCACTGAAACACTCCGAGAGGCTAGTCAAAGACCACATCACCTCCTCCCTCACTGAAACACTCCGAGAGGCTAGTCAAAGACCACATCACCTCCTCCCTCCCTGAAACACTCCGAGAGGCTGGTCAAAGACCACATCACCTCCTCCCTCCCTGAAACACTCCGAGAGGCTGGTCAAAGACCACATCACCTCCTCCCTCCCTGAAACACTCCGAGAGGCTGGTCAAAGACCACATCACCTCCTCCCTCCCTGAAACACTCCGAGAGGCTAGTCAAAGACCACATCACCTCCTCCCTCCCTGAAACACTCCACCCTCTGCAATTCTCCTTCCCCCCTGACAGATCCACGGACGATGCAATCGCCATTCCACTGCACACTGCCCTTACCCACCTGGACAAAAGGAATGCATATGTGGAATGCAAAAGGAATCAAACCCACAATCCTGCCATTGCAAGAGCCATGCTCTACCAACTGAGCTGCAGAGTACCACGTGGAACCCAGACATGGAACCAGACAGGCTTCAGCCTGACCTGTGCTGTCTTAGCTGGGCTTGAAGAACCCAAACAACAGCAGTACATGTAGGAGACTCAGTGATACATCAACAGAATGTTCCTGAGGGCATTATGCAGTGCAGTGAACAGCCTCATAAGCACTATGCACCAGCAGTTATATAATACACGCTGCTTAATGTATACACTCATCAACAGGAGGAAGGTAGCCTAGCAGTTATATAATACACGCTGCTTAATGTATACACTCATCAACAGGAGGAAGGTAGCCTAGCAGTTATATAATACACGCTGCTTAATGTATACACTCATCAACAGGAGGAAGGTAGCCTGGCAGTTATATAATACACGCTGCTTAATGTATACACTCATCAACAGGAGGAAGGTAGCCTAGCAGTTATATAATACACGCTGCTTAATGTATACACTCATCAACAGGAGGAAGGTAGCCTGGCAGTTATATAATACACGCTGCTTAATGTATACACTCATCAACGGGAGGAAGGTAGCCTAGCAGTTATATAATACACGCTGCTTAATGTATACACTCATCAACAGGAGGAAGGTAGCCTAGCAGTTATATAATACACGCTGCTTAATGTATACACTCATCAACGGGAGGAAGGCAGCCTAGCAGTTATATAATACACGCTGCTTAATGTATACACTCATCAACAGGAGGAAGGTAGCCTAGCAGTTATATAATACACGCTGCTTAATGTATACACTCATCAACAGGAGGAAGGTAGCCTAGCAGTTATATAATACACGCTGCTTAATGTATACACTCATCAACAGGAGGAAGGCAGCCTGGCAGTTATATAATACACGCTGCTTAATGTATACACTCATCAACAGGAGGAAGGTAGCCTGGCAGTTATATAATACACGCTGCTTAATGTATACACTCATCAACAGGAGGAAGGTAGCCCGGCAGTTATATAATACACGCTGCTTAATGTATACACTCATCAACAGGAGGAAGGTAGCCTAGCAGTTATATAATACACGCTGCTTAATGTATACACTCATCAACAGGAGGAAGGTAACCTGGCAGTTATATAATACACGCTGCTTAATGTATACACTCATCAACAGGAGGAAGGTAGCCTAGCAGTTATATAATACACGCTGCTTAATGTATACACTCATCAACAGGAGGAAGGCAGCCTAGCAGTTATATAATACACGCTGCTTAATGTATACACTCATCAACAGGAGGAAGGTAGCCTAGCAGTTATATAATACACGCTGCTTAATGTATACACTCATCAACAGGAGGAAGGTAGCCTAGCAGTTATATAATACACGCTGCTTAATGTATACACTCATCAACAGGAGGAAGGTAGCCTAGCAGTTATATAATACACGCTGCTTAATGTATACACTCATCAACAGGAGGAAGGTAGCCTAGCAGTTATATAATACACGCTGCTTAATGTATACACTCATCAACAGGAGGAAGGTAGCCTAGCAGTTATATAATACACGCTGCTTAATGTATACACTCATCAACAGGAGGAAGGTAGCCTAGCAGTTATATAATACACGCTGCTTAATGTATACACTCATCAACAGGAGGAAGGTAGCCTGGCAGTTATATAATACACGCTGCTTAATGTATACACTCATCAACAGGAGGAAGGTAGCCTAGCAGTTATATAATACACGCTGCTTAATGTATACACTCATCAACAGGAGGAAGGTAGCCTAGCAGTTATATAATACACGCTGCTTAATGTATACACTCATCAACAGGAGGAAGGTAGCCTAGCAGTTATATAATACACGCTGCTTAATGTATACACTCATCAACAGGAGGAAGGCAGCCTAGCAGTTAAGCACGTTGGGCCACTAACCAAAAGGTCGCTGGTTTGAATCCCTGAGCTGACTAGGGTGAAAAATCTGTTGATGTGCTCTTGAGCAAGGCACTTAACTCTAAGCTCTACGCTCTGGATAAGAGTGTTGACAAAATAAACACTCCTAACATTCACTATGTAATGAGGTACATTAGACTAACCATTCCTAATGAGATACTTAAGCAATAAGGCCAGAGGAGGTGTGGTATCTGCTAAGGGCTGTCCTTATGCACTGCCTGGACACAGCCCTTAGCCCTGGTATATTGGCCATATACCACAAAGCTCTGAGGTGCCTTATTGCTATTAGAAACCGGTTACCAACGGAATTAGAGCGGTACAAATAAATGTTTTGTCATACCCGTGGTATACGGTCTGATATACCACGGCTGTCAGCCAATCAGCATTCAGGGCTCTAACTACCGAGTTTATAAAGTACATTAGACTAAACATTTCGAATGAGATACAGTACATTAGGCTAACCAGTACCCAGTGTTCCATTTCTAATGAGATACAGTACATTAGACTAACCAGTACCCTGTGTTCCATTTCTAATGAGATACAGTACATTAGGCTAACCAGTACCCTGTGTTCCATTTCTAATGAGATACAGTACATTAGGCTAACCAGTACCCAGTGTTCCATTTCTAATGAGATACAGTACATTAGACTAACCAGTACCCAGTGTTCCATTTCTAATGAGATACAGTACATTAGACTAACCAGTACCCTGTGTTCCATTTCTAATGAGGTACAGTACATTAGACTAACCAGTACCGTGTTCCATTTCTAATGAGATACAGTACATTAGACTAACCAGTACCCTGTGTTCCATTTCTAATGAGATACAGTACATTAGGCTAACCAGTACACAGTGTTCCATTTCTAATGAGATACAGTACATTAGACTAACCAGTGCTCCATTTCTAATGAGATACAGTACATTAGACTAACCAGTACCCAGTGTTCCATTTCTAATGAGATACAGTACATTAGACTAACCAGTACCCTGTGTTCCATTTCTAATGAGATACAGTACATTAGGCTAACCAGTACCCTGTGTTCCATTTCTAATGAGATACAGTACATTAGGCTAACCAGTACCCTGTGTTCCATTTCTAATGAGATACAGTACATTAGACTAACCAGTACCCTGTGTTCCATTTCTAATGAGATACAGTACATTAGGCTAACCAGTACCCTGTGTTCCATTTCTAATGAGATACAGTACATTAGACTAACCAGTACCCTGTGTTCCATTTCTAATGAGATACAGTACATTAGGCTAACCAGTACCCTGTGTTCCATTTCTAATGAGATACAGTACATTAGGCTAACCAGTACCCTGTGTTCCATTTCTAATGAGATACAGTACATTAGACTAACCAGTACCCTGTGTTCCATTTCTAATGAGATACAGTACATTAGACTAACCAGTACCCAGTGTTCCATTTCTAATGAGGTACAGTACATTAGGCTAACCAGTACCCTGTGTTCCATTTCTAATGAGATACAGTACATTAGACTAACCAGTACCCAGTGTTCCATTTCTAATGAGGTACAGTACATTAGGCTAACCAGTACCCTGTGTTCCATTTCTAATGAGATACAGTACATTAGGCTAACCAGTACCCTGTGTTCTATTTCTAATGAGATACAGTACATTGGACTAACCAGTACCCAGTGTTCAATTTCTAATGAGGTACAGTACATTAGACTAACCAGTACGTAGTGCTCCATTTCTAATGAGATACAGTACATTAGGCTAACCAGTACCCTGTGTTCCATTTCTAATGAGATACAGTACATTAGGCTAACCAGTACCCTGTGTTCCATTTCTAATGAGATACAGTACATTAGACTAACCAGTACCCTGTGTTCCATTTCTAATGAGATACAGTACATTAGGCTAACCAGTACCCTGTGTTCCATTTCTAATGAGATACAGTACATTAGACTAACCAGTACGTAGTGCTCCATTTCTAATGAGATACAGTACATTAGGCTAACCAGTACCCAGTGTTCCATTTCTAATGAGATACAGTACATTAGGCTAACCAGTACCCAGTGTTCCATTTCTAATGAGATACAGTACATTAGGCTAACCAGTACCCTGTGTTCCATTTCTAATGAGATACAGTACATTAGGCTAACCAGTACCCAGTGTTCCATTTCTAATGAGATACAGTACATTAGACTAACCAGTACCTAGTGCTCCATTTCTAATGAGATACAGTACATTAGGCTAACCAGTACCCAGTGTTCCATTTCTAATGAGATACAGTACATTAGACTAACCAGTACCCAGTGTTCCATTTCTAATGAGATAGAGTACATTAGGCTAACCAGTACCCTGTGTTCCATTTCTAATAAGGTACAGTACATTAGGCTAACCAGTACCCTGTGTTCCATTTCTAATGAGATGCAGTACATTAGGCTAACCAGTACCCTGTGTTCCATTTCTAATGAGATACAGTACATTAGGCTAACCAGTACCCTGTGTTCCATTTCTAATGAGATACAGTACATTAGGCTAACCAGTACCCTGTGTTCCATTTCTAATGAGATGCAGTACATTAGGCTAACCAGTACCCTGTGTTCCATTTCTAATGAGATACAGTACATTAGGCTAACCAGTACCCTGTGTTCCATTTCTAATGAGATGCAGTACATTAGGCTAACCAGTACCCTGTGTTCCATTTCTAATGAGATACAGTACATTAGGCTAACCAGTACCCAGTGTTCCATTTCTAATGAGATACAGTACATTAGACTAACCAGTGTTCCATTTCTAATGAGATACAGTACATTAGGCTAACCAGTACCGTGTTCCATTTCAAATGAGATACAGTACATTAGGCTAACCAGTACCCTGTGTTCCATTTCTAATGAGGTACAGTACATTAGACTATTAGGCTAAGCAGTACCCTGTGTTCCATTTCTAATGAGATACAGTACATTAGGCTAACCAGTACCCAGTGTTCCATTACTAATGAGATACAATACATTAGACTAACCAGTACCCTGTGTTCCATTTCTAATGAGATACAGTATATTAGACTAACCAGTACCCTGTGTTCCATTTCTAATGAGATACAGTACATTAGACTAACCAGTACCCAGTGTTCCATTTCTAATGAGATACAGTACATTAGACTAACCAGTACCCAGTGTTCCATTTCTAATGAGATAGAGTACATTAGGCTAACCAGTACCCTGTGTTCCATTTCTAATAAGGTACAGTACATTAGGCTAACCAGTACCCTGTGTTCCATTTCTAATGAGATGCAGTACATTAGGCTAACCAGTACCCTGTGTTCCATTTCTAATGAAATACAGTACATTAGGCTAACCAGTACCCTGTGTTCCATTTCTAATGAGATACAGTACATTAGGCTAACCAGTACCCTGTGTTCCATTTCTAATGAGATGCAGTACATTAGGCTAACCAGTACCCTGTGTTCCATTTCTAATGAGATACAGTACATTAGGCTAACCAGTACCCTGTGTTCCATTTCTAATGAGATGCAGTACATTAGGCTAACCAGTACCCTGTGTTCCATTTCTAATGAGATACAGTACATTAGGCTAACCAGTACCCAGTGTTCCATTTCTAATGAGATACAGTACATTAGACTAACCAGTGTTCCATTTCTAATGAGATACAGTACATTAGGCTAACCAGTACCGTGTTCCATTTCAAATGAGATACAGTACATTAGGCTAACCAGTACCCTGTGTTCCATTTCTAATGAGGTACAGTACATTAGACTATTAGGCTAAGCAGTACCCTGTGTTCCATTTCTAATGAGATACAGTACATTAGGCTAACCAGTACCCAGTGTTCCATTACTAATGAGATACAATACATTAGACTAACCAGTACCCTGTGTTCCATTTCTAATGAGATACAGTATATTAGACTAACCAGTACCCTGTGTTCCATTTCTAATGAGATACAGTACATTAGACTAACCAGTACCCAGTGTTCCATTTCTAATGAGATACAGTACATTAGACTAACCAG
Organism: Coregonus lavaretus; assembly: GCF_964263955.1. NCBI lineage: Eukaryota > Metazoa > Chordata > Actinopteri > Salmoniformes > Salmonidae > Coregonus > Coregonus lavaretus. Next base: position 49,899 of record NW_028165762.1, read on the forward strand.
TGTTCCATGTCTAATGAGATACAGTACATTAGTACGTGACTTCCGTCTCGCTTCCGCATTGTCTCCGTGCTGCTCTGCTGTTTGTTGCTACTTGGCTACCTGCCAAACTATTCACGTTTTACTTTTAATAAACGTTTAATCAATCTCTGTGTTCAACAAATTTACCAACTTTTTAGTTTTGTCCTCACTCATCTTTTTTCGTTAAACTTTTTCACCCCGGACGTTTATCCCGAGACAGAAGAGTCATTTTCCTGTGCGTTTTAGCTGCCAACTTTACGTTATTTTCCTTTTTTCCATCGCAACTTTTTTCCCTTATTCAACTTTTTCACTCCGGACGCTTTATCTGGACATGGTTCATCAACATCTTCAACAGCCGAAGCTAAGTAGTAACATTAACATGATGTCTTCTAATTGCAGTCGCTGTACTCATAATATACAGGAGAATTATCGCCTTACGGCGAGAATAGCTGTGCTACAAGCCCAGCTTCAGACGCAATCGTTAGGCAAGGGAAATATCAGTGTAGGAAAGGAAGAAACAGCGTCTGTGCCACCAGTAAGTACAGACAGTAACGTTAGTATAAATCCCCCCGCACAGTCCCCGCAGCCGGACAACTTTCTCATGGCTTCTGGAGGGAAATACTGTTGGAATGCTCAACCGGTGTCGCTCATTCAGCCGACAGAAACCTTCAACCGGTTTTCCCCATTATGTAGCGAGTCGGAGTCTGAGTCTGAGTCTTCTCTAGTCTCTACTCCTCCCGTTACGGGGTCTGAGACTCCGAAGGCTCCCACCATTAGCTCTGACAAATTGAAAACCCTAGTCATTGGCGACTCCATTACCCGCAGTATTAGACTTAAAACGAATCACCCAGCGATCATACACTGTTTACCAGGGGGCAGGGCTACCGACGTTAAGGCTAATCTAAAGATGGTGCTGGCTAAAGCTAAAACTGGCGAGTGTAGAGAGTATAGAGATATTGTTATCCACGTCGGCACCAACGATGTTAGGATGAAACAGTCAGAGGTCACCAAGTGCAACATAGCTTCAGTGTGTAAATCAGCTAGAAAGATGTGTCGGCATCGAGTAATTGTCTCTGGCCCCCTCCCAGTTAGGGGAAGTGACGAGCTCTACAGCAGAGTCTCAGCACTCAATCGCTGGTTGAAAACTGTTTTCTGCCCCTCCCAAAAGATAACATTTGTGGATAATTGGCCCTCTTTCTGGGACTCACCCACAAACAGGACCAAGCCTGACCTGCTGAGGAGTGACGGACTCCATCCTAGCCGGAGGGGTGCTCTCCTCTTATCTACCAACATAGATAGGGCTCTAACTCCTCTAGCCCCACAGTGAAATAGGGTGCAGGCCAGGCAGCAGGCTGTTAGCCAACCTGCCAGCTTAGTGGAGTCTGCCAATAGCATAGTCAGTGTAGTCAGCTCAGCCATACCCATTGAGACTGTGTCTGTGCCTCGACCTAGGTTGGGCAAAACTAAACATGGCGGTGTTCACCCTAGCAATCTTATTAGGATAAAGACCTCCTCCATTCCTGCCATTATTGAAAGAGATCGTGATACCTCACATCTCAAAATAGGGTTACTTAATGTTAGATCCCTCACTTCAAAGGCAGTCATAGTCAATGAACTAATCACTGATCATAATCTTGATGTGATTGGCCTGACTGAAACATGGCTTAAGCCTGATGAATTTGCTGTGTTAAATGAGGCCTCACCTCCTGGTTACACTAGTGACCATATTCCCCGTGCATCCCGCAAAGGCGGAGGTGTTGCTAACATTTACGATAGCAAATTTCAATTTACAAAAAAAAAAATGGCGTTTTCATCTTTTGAGCTTCTAGTCATGAAATCTATGCAGCCTACTCAATCACTTTTTATAGCTACTGTTTACAGGCCTCCTGGGCCATATACAGCGTTCCTCTCTGAGTTTCCTGAATTCCTATCAGACCTTGTAGTCATAGCAGATCATATTCTAATTTTTGGTGATTTTAATATTCACATGGAGAAGTCCACAGACCCACTCCAAAAGTCTTTCGGAGCCATTATCGACTCAGTGGGTTTTGTCCAACATGTCTCTGGACCTACTCACTGCCACAGTCATACTCTGGACCTAGTTTTGTCCCATGGAATAAATGTTGTAGATCTTAATGTTTTTCCACAAAATCCTGGACTATCGGACCACCATTTTATTACGTTTGCAATCGCAACAAATAATCTGCTCAGACCCCAACCAAGGAGCATCAAAAGTCGTGCTATAAATTCTCAGACAACACAAACATTCATTGATGCCCTTCCAGACTCCTTCTGCCTACCCAAGGACGTCAGAGGACAAAAATCAGTTAACCACTTAACTGAGGAACTCAATTTAACCTTGCGCAATACCCTAGATGCAGTTGCACCCCTAAAAACGAAAAACATTTGTCATAAGAAACTAGCTCCCTGGTATACAGAAAATACCCGAGCTTTGAAGCAAGCTTCCAGGAAATTGGAACGGAAATGGCGCCACACCAAACTGGAAGTCTTCCGACTAGCTTGGAAAGACAGTACCGTGCAGTACCGAAGAGCCCTCACTGCTGCTCGATCATCCTACTTTTCCAAATTAATCGAGGAAAATAAGAACAATCCAAAATTTCTTTTTGATACTGTTGCAAAGCTAACTAAAAAGCAGCATTCCCCAAGAGAGGATGGTTTTCACTTCAGCAGTGATAAATTCATGAACTTCTTTGAGGAAAAGATCATGACCATTAGAAAGCAAATTACAGACTCCTCTTTGAATCTGCGTATTCCTCCAGGGCTTAGCTGTCCTGGATCTGCACAGCTCTGCGAGGGCCTGGGATCGGGAGAGACACTTAAGTGTTTTAGTACTATATCTCTTGACACAATGATGAAAATAATCATGGCCTCTAAACCTTCAAGCTGCATACTGGATCCTATTCCTACTAAACTGCTGAAGGAGCTGCTTCCTGTGCATGGCCCTCCTATGTTGAACATAATAAACAGCTCTCTATCCACCGGATGTGTACCAAACTCACTAAAAGTGGCAGTGATAAAGCCTCTCTTGAAAAAGCCAAACCTTGACCCGGAAAATATAAAAAACTATCGGCCTATATCGAATCTTCCATTCCTCTCAAAAATTTTAGAAAAAGCTGTTGCGCAGCAACTCACTGCCTTTCTGAAGACAAACAATGTATACGAAATGCTTCAGTCTGGTTTTAGACCCCATCATAGCACTGAGACTGCACTTGTGAAGGTGGTAAATGACCTTTTAATGGCGTCAGACCGAGGCTCTGCATCTGTCCTCGTGCTACTAGACCTTAGTGCTGCCTTTGACACCATCGATCACCACATTCTTTTGGAGAGACTGGAAACCCAAATTGGTCTACACGGACAAGTTCTGGCCTGGTTTAGATCCTACCTGTCGGAAAGATATCAGTTTGTCTCTGTGAATGGTCTGTCCTCCGACAAATCAACTGTACATTTCGGTGTTCCTCAAGGTTCCGTTTTAGGACCACTATTGTTTTCACTATATATTTTACCTCTTGGGGATGTTATTCGAAAACATAATGTTAACTTTCACTGCTATGCGGATGACACACAGCTGTACATTTCAATGAAGCATGGTGAAGCCCCAAAATTGCCCTCGCTAGAAGCCTGTGTTTCAGACATAAGGAAGTGGATGGCTGAAAACTTTTTACTTTTAAACTCGGACAAAACAGAGATGCTTGTTCTAGGTCCCAAGAAACAAAGAGATCTTCTGTTAAATCTGACAATTCATCTTGATGGTTGTAAAGTCATCTCAAATAAAACTGTGAAGGACCTAGGCGTTACTCTTGACCCTGATCTCTCTTTTGACGAACATATCAAGACTGTTTCAAGGACAGCTTTTTTCCATCTACGTAACATTGCAAAAATCAGAAATTTTCTGTCCAAAAATGATGCAGAAAAATTAATCCATGCATTTGTTACTTCTAGGTTAGACTACTGCAATGCTCTATTTTCCGGCTACCCGGATAAAGCACTAAATAAACTTCAGTTAGTGCTAAATACGGCTGCTAGAATCCTGACTAGAACCAAGAAATTTGATCATATTACTCCAGTGCTAGCTTCCCTACACTGGCTTCCTGTTAAGGCAAGGGCTGATTTCAAGGTTTTACTGTTAACCTATAAAGCGTTACATGGGCTTGCTCCTACCTATCTTTCCGAGTTGGTCCTGCCGTACATACCAATACGTACGCTACGGTCACAAGACGCAGGCCTCCTAATTGTCCCTAGAATTTCTAAGCAAACAGCGGGAGGCAGGGCTTTCTCCTATAGATCTCCATTTTTATGGAACAGTCTGCCTACCCATGTGAGAGACGCAGACTCGGTCTCAACCTTTAAGTCTTTACTGAAGACTTATCTCTTCAGTAGGTCATATGATTGAGTGTAGTCTGGCCCAGGAGTGTGAAGGTGAACGGAAAGGCTGGAGCAACGAACAGCCCTTGCTGTCTCTGCCAGGCCGGTTCCCCTCTCCACTGGGGTTCTCTGCCTCTAACCCTGTTGCAGGGGCTGAGTCACTGGCTTGCTGGTGCTCTTTCATGCCGTCCCTGGGAGGGGTGCGTCACTTGAGTGGGTTGAGTTACTGACGTGATCTTCCTGTCTGGGTTGGCGCCCCCCCCTTGGTTTGTGCTGTGGTGGAGACCTCTGTGGGCTATACTCGGCCTTGTCTCAGGATTGTAAGTTGGTGGTTGGGGATATCCCTCTAGTGGTGCGGGGGCTGTGCTTTGGCGGAGTGGGTGGGGTTATATCCTTCCTGTTTGGCCCTGTCCGGGGGTTTCTTCGGATGGGGCCACAGTGTCTCCGGACCGCTCCTGTCTCAGCCTCCAGTATTTATGCTGCAGTAGTTTATGTGTCGGGGGGCTGGGGTTAGTTGGTTATACCTGGAGTACTTCTCCTGTCTTATCCAGTGTCCTGTGTGAATTTAAGTATGCTCTCTCTAATTCTCTCGTTCTCTCTTTCTCTCTGAGAACCTGAGCCCTAGGACCATACGTCAGGACTACCGGGCATGATGACACCTTGCTATCCCCAGTCCGCCTGGCCTTGCTGCTATTCCAGTT
>NW_028165762.1:60000-95000 GCF_964263955.1 Coregonus lavaretus
ACATAGAAACTAAGATATACTAGTTATATGACAAAGAAGCTAGGGCTAGGGTTAGGGTTAACATGTGTATAGCATTAGGTGTATAGGGAACATGTGCTGTATCCCCCAGCCCTGTTCAACTCTCTTTCTGGTAAATTAGCCCGGAGTCTGCAGCAGCATGCCTGTCTGGTAAACTAAATTAGCCCGGAGTCTGCAGCAGCATGCCTGTGCTACAGTCATCCTGGCAGAGAGATAAGCCTATATTATTAATCAGTCCGTCCACCACACTACAACACAGCACACCACCACGCTAAACCTTTTGATAAACAGGTGAGGATTCCTCAGGCTGATACCACGGAAACAAGCAGCACCATGCCACACGGAGCAACAGAGAGGCTGAGGGAGGGAGGCTGAGAGAGGGAGGCTGAGAGAGGGAGACTGAGAGAGAGAGAGGAAAGAGACTGAGAGGGAGGCTGAGAGAGGCTGAGGGAGGCTGAGAGAGGGAGACAGAGAGGGAGGCTGAGAGAGGGAGGCTGAGAGAGGAATGCTGAGAGAGGGAGACTGAGAGAGAGAGAGGAAAGAGACTGAGAGGGAGGCTGAGAGAGGCTGAGGGAGGCTGAGAGAGTGCAGTCCCCTCTACTGTCCCATGTCTCTCCCCCTCCCCCGTGTCTCTCCCCCTCCCCTGTGCCTCTCCCCTCCCCTCTAAAAGCCCACCCACTCAGTGTGATGTGTAGCATGCTGCAGATGTCCGTGGAGGAAAGGAACCAGGACAAAGGAATGAGAGCACCGGGAGACACTGAGCTTAACAGCCTCTCCTCCTCCTCCTCCTCCTCTCCCCCTCTCCTCCTCCTCCTCTCCCCCTCTCCTCCTCCTCCTCCTCCTCTCCCCCTCTCCTCCTCCCCCTCTCCTCCTCCTACTCTACCCCTCATCTCCCCCCTCCTCCTCTCCTCCTCTCTCCCTCTCCCCCTCTCCTCCTCCTCTCCTCCTCTCCCCTCCTCCTCTCCTCCTCTCTCCCTCTCCCCCTCTCCTCCTCCTCCTCTCCTCCTCTCCCCCTCCTCCTCTCCCCCTCCTCCTCTCCTCCTCTCTCCCTCTCCCCCTCTCCTCCTCCTCCTCTCCTCCTCTCCCCCTCCTCCTCTCCCCCTCCTCCTCTCCTCCTCCTCTCCCTTCCTCTCCTTCTCATGTACCTTTTTCTTCAGCTGCCGTTGGGCTTGTCTGATCTTCCTCTTCTTAAGCTTCTCGTCCTCAACGGAGGTGTCAACAATCGCTCTCTTCTTGATCTGAGATGCAGCCTGAGCCATGGTACTGGGGAGCTGTGATGGAGCTGGGTGATATCCTTACAGAGCAGGATAGCAGGAGGAGGTCCTACCAGGTCTGGAAGCAGCTCCTCTCTGGAGTATGGTATCCTACCAGGTCTGGAAGCAGCTCCTCTCTGTAGTATCAGGGAGGAGGGCTGGGTGGTGGTGTGATGATGACGCTCTCTCTCAGGACAGCACCAGACAGACTAACGCTAGCTAGGTAGCTAGGTAGCTAGCAGGGAAAAGAAAGCTGCTCCTCTCTGAGCTGTGGGATCCAGTGTTGTAGTATCCAGGAGGAAGATGGAGGCTGGCAGCAGACAGACAGACGGCCAGGACGGATCAGTCTCTAGAGAAAAAGAACCAGCTCTCTCTCTCCTCTCGCCTGCTGATGTCTTCCTGTGGCTCCTGGCCCTACATCAACCACTACCCATCCCATTCCCTTCTCCCAACACAGCATCCCTCAGACAGGACAGGCAATGGAATGAGACGGAGGGAGAGGGAGGTAGATGGGGTAGAGAGAGATCGAGTGTGAAGGAGAGAGAGGGAGAAAGAGAGGCAGCTGGGAACGGGAGGCAGTGTTACACTGGAGGGGAGTAGAGGAGAGGATATGAGAGGAGAGGAGAGGAGAGAGGAAGGGAGGGGAGGGGAGGGAGGGAGGGAGGGAGGAAGGGAGGGGGGAGGAGAGGGGAGGAAGGGAGGGGAGGAGAGGATATGGGAGGGGAGAGAGGGAGGGAGGGAGGGAGGGAGGGAGGGAGGGAGGGAGGGAGGGAGGGAGGGAGGGAGGGAGATGCTCCTGTTTGATTGTGTGCAGATCAGTGCAAACTGGGAGAGGGAGTGAGTGAGAGAGGGAGAGGGGGAGTGAGAGAGAGAGGGAGAGAGGGAGAGAGAGAGAGAAAGAGAGGGAGACAGAGAGAGAGAGAGAGAGAGAGAGAGCAAGAAAGAGGGAGACAGAGAGACAGAGAGACAGAGAGGAAGAGAGAGAGCAGAGATACCAACCATGATGATATCACAGACAGCAGACAGACAGAGCAGAATGCTCTAAAACAAACAGCTGATTCTAATATTTGATTTTAGCCAGTTTTGCTGCCATTGTTCAATGTTCAGGTTCTACTACAATATGAAACTAGGTGAGTGTTCAGACTCATATCTGGTGGTACAGAGGAGGGGGATAGTTAGATTACTGGTTCTAAAGACAGGTACAGAGAAGGAGATAGTTAGATTACTGGTTCTAAAGACAGATACAGAGTAGGGGGATAGGTAGATTACTGGTTCTAAAGACAGGTACAGAGGAGAGGGATAGGTAGATTACTGGTTCTAAAGACAGGTACAGAGGAGGAGGATAGGTAGATTACTGGTTCTAAAGACAGGTACAGAGGAGAGGGATAGGTAGATTACTGGTTCTAAAGACAGGTACAGAGGAGAGGGATAGGTAGATTACTGGTTCTAAAGACAGGTACAGAGGAGAGGGATAGGTAGATTACTGGTTCTAAAGACAGGTACAGAGGAGGAGATAGGTAGATTACTGGTTCTAAAGACAGGTACAGAGAAGGAGATAGTTAGATTACTGGTTCTAAAGACAGGTACAGAGGAGGAGGATAGGTAGATTACTGGTTCTAAAGACAGGTACAGAGGAGGAGATAGGTAGATTACTGGTTCTAAAGACAGGTACAGAGGAGAGGGATAGGTAGATTACTGGTTCTAAAGACAGATACAGAGGAGAGGGATAGGTAGATTACTGGTTCTAAAGACAGGTACAGAGGAGGAGATAGGTAGATTACTGGTTCTAAAGACAGGTACAGAGGAGGAGGATAGGTAGATTACTGGTTCTAAAGACAGGTACAGAGAAGGAGATAGTTAGATTACTGGTTCTAAAGACAGGTACAGAGGAGGAGGATAGGTAGATTACTGGTTCTAAAGACAGGTACAGAGGAGGAGATAGGTAGATTACTGGTTCTAAAGACAGGTACAGAGGAGAGGGATAGGTAGATTACTGGTTCTAAAGACAGGTACAGAGGAGAGGGATAGGTAGATTACTGGTTCTAAAGACAGATACAGAGTAGGGGGATAGGTAGATTACTGGTTCTAAAGACAGGTACAGAGGAGAGGGATAGGTAGATTACTGGTTCTAAAGACAGGTACAGAGGAGGAGATAGGTAGATTACTGGTTCTAAAGACAGGTACAGAGGAGGAGGATAGGTAGATTACTGGTTCTAAAGACAGGTAAAGAGGAGGGGGATAGTTACATTACTGGTTCTAAAGACAGGTACAGAGGAAGAGGATAGGTAGATTACTGGTTCTAAAGACAGGTACAGAGGAGAGGGATAGTTAGATTACTGGTTCTAAAGACAGGTACAGAGGAGGAGGATAGGTAGATTACTGGTTCTAAAGACAGGTACAGAGGAGAGGGATAGGTAGATTACTGGTTCTAAAGACAGGTACAGAGGAGAGGGATAGTTAGATTACTGGTTCTAAAGACAGGTACAGAGGAGGAGATAGGTAGATTACTGGTTCTAAAGACAGGTACAGAGAAGGAGATAGTTAGATTACTGGTTCTAAAGACAGATACAGAGTAGGGGGATAGGTAGATTACTGGTTCTAAAGACAGGTACAGAGGAGGAGATAGTTAGATTACTGGTTCTAAAGACAGGTACAGAGGAGGAGATAGTTAGATTACTGGTTCTAAAGACAGGTACAGAGGAGGAGGATAGGTAGATTACTGGTTCTAAAGACAGGTACAGAGTAGGGGGATAGTTAGATTACTGGTTCTAAAGACAGGTACAGAGGAGGAGGATAGGTAGATTACTGGTTCTAAAGACAGGTACAGAGGAGAGGGATAGTTAGATTACTGGTTCTAAAGACAGGTACAGAGGAGAGGGATAGGTAGATTACTGGTTCTAAAGACAGGTACAGAGTAGGGGGATAGTTAGATTACTGGTTCTAAAGACAGGTACAGAGGAGAGGGATAGTTAGATTACTGGTTCTAAAGACAGGTAAAGAGGGGGGGATAGTTAGATTACTGGTTCTAAAGACAGGTACAGAGGAGAGGGATAGGTAGATTACTGGTTCTAAAGACAGGTACAGAGGAGGAGATAGTTAGATTACTGGTTCTAAAGACAGGTACAGAGGAGGAGGATAGGTAGATTACTGGTTCTAAAGACAGGTACAGAGGAGAGGGATAGGTAGATTACTGGTTCTAAAGACAGGTACAGAGGAGAGGGATAGGTAGATTACTGGTTCTAAAGACAGGTACAGAGGAGGAGGATAGGTAGATTACTGGTTCTAAAGACAGGTACAGAGGAGAGGGATAGGTAGATTACTGGTTCTAAAGACAGGTACACAGGAGGGGGATAGGTAGATTACTGGTTCTCAACAATGTATTGTTGTCATCCTCAGCCATCACATGCTGTGCTGTATGTTTTCCCTATGAGCCCTGGTAGAGACAGAGGCTGAGACGGAGAGACTGAGAGTGAGGCAGGGACCGCAGTGGTTGAATATTTAATGATGAGGAGGAGGCGGGGCTGAGGCTCTCTCATGGCTGTGCCATGTGTCGGTCGGTCAGTCGGACGGTCGGTCGGAAGCTTGATCTCGCAAGCTAGGCACTTAGCTAGCAAGTTAGCAAACCTAATGCATAGCTGGAGCCCTGAGCTAGAGAGAATTTATTTGGGACATCTTAGATAGTTAACGTATAGTAAGTTATAAAGACATTTAGCTGGCAAACAGTAGTAATCATATGCCTTTATACAACGGATGGGTCTAATCCTGAATGCTGATTGATTAAAAGCGCATTCCAGCCGGTGTCTTTTCCACAAATTACCACCGGCTAAATCTATGATGTTAAAATGCCTATTTTCTCTGTTCCATCTGACTGCGCAATCCACTGTCTCATCAGCCCAGCCAGGCAATTTATAAACTTGATCTCCACTATACAAAGCATCTAGACATTATCTCACATTTCTTTTAGACTAACATTTAGTTTTCAACAGCATATATTTGTATAAACCTTGCTGTCTGTCTCTACGACATTTGCACCATTGTTTTAACATTCAAATTTGATCTCCAACTGTCCCATAGTAATGAACGTGTAGGGGTTGGGAGACAGGACGAGACAGACAGGCAGGCAGCGTTTCTCAGCCAGTCGAAATCATGAATCAGCTGGCATAATTTTTAAGGATATATACAAAGAAATGTCAATTGAAAAAAGCTAGTGCAGCAAGATTGCAGTCTTTCCAGCTTCTGTTTGAAGTGATTGTGTTAGCTGTGTTGTTGGCTAGCTCCTCTGAACAACAGTGTCCTGACCAGTGAGCAAATGTTCTACGCCAGGCGAAATCGTGCCTCCTTAGCTCATTGTTATGGATGTATCCAAATAAATGTCACTAGAAAACAGCTTAAACAAATGACGCTACTGTTATTATTCTGGCTGCACAGTTTCACGTGACTTTAAGTTAGCCGTAGTTGTCTAGCTAGCAAGCAAGGGATAAGAACGTTGCCAGCCAGAATGGCAATGGAACATTTAGAACGAACGACTGGGTCGTGTCCATAGTTACAGAACAAAAAGACTGAACGACTGGGTCGTGTCTCTGGCAACCGAACCAATAGAACGTACGACCAGCCGGCTTGGGTAGCAACCCTAGATTTGTTTCGGGACTATATCTTGTGGAAGGATGAAATAGTATGAATAAATGCATCAAAATAACATTTTTAATGAAAATATGCCAATCATTATTTGAATATGTTGGTAACGCGTTGAATAAAAGTGATAATGCCCTCGAAGCCGGTGTTTGGAGGATATATCCTCATTACCACTTAAATGAACCAGAGTAATACTGTTAGCACTGAGGTGGTGTGCCCTAGAAGGAAGTCCATTGTGTGCAGCTCACCCTGCACTAATAAAAGTAACCCGAGCATGTCTACCTCTGCTAAGCTTCCCAGTAAAGCAAGAAAAACAATCAAGCATCCCAGAAAAGTGTTACAAAAATAGCCCACGTTAACATATGTAGCTTAAGAAACAAGGTTCATGAAATCAATAATTTGCTAGTAACAGATGACATTCATATTCTGACAATCTCTGAAACTCACTTAGATAATACCTTTGATGATACAGTGGTAGTAATACATGGTTATAACATCTACAGATAATACAGAAATGCCAGTGGTGGAGGTGTTGCTGTTTATATTCAGAACCACATTCCTGTAAATATTAGAGAGGATCTCATGTTAAATACTGTTGAAGTCATATGGCTACAGGTTCATCTGCCTCACCTAAAGCCCATTCTGGTGGGAAGCTGATATAGACCACCAAGTGCTAACAGTCAGTATCTGGATAACATGTGTGAAATGCTTGATAATGTATGTGAAATCAATAGAGGTATACTTTCTGGGTGATTTAAATATTGACTGGCTTTCATCAGGCTGCCCACTCAAGAGAAAGCTTCAAACTGTAACCAGTGCCTGCAACCTGGTTCAGGTTATCAGTCAACCTACCAGGGTAGTTACAAACATCACAGGAATGAAATCATCAACATGTATTGATCACATCTTTACTAATGCTGCAGAAATGTGCTTTAAAGCAGTATCCAGATCCATCGGATGTAGTGATCACAATATAGTAGCCATATCCAGGAAAACCAAAGTTCCAAAGCCTGGGCCTAATATAGTTTATAAGAGGTCATACAATACGTTTTGTAGTGATTCCTATGTTGTTGATGTGAAGAATATTTGTTGGTCCGTGGTGTGTAATGAGGAGCAACCAGACGCTGCACTTGACACATTTATGAAATTATGTGGTCCTTAGTAGTTGGAAATATTAGAGGGTTTTGTGATGAATGAGCCATCTGATTCAATGAATGATGAAGCAGAGTTTGCCTTTTTTGCCCAACATTTAATTTAAGGTGCTCCAAAGCTTTTTACTATCATTCTTTGTGTCATTTATAATAATAATAATATAATAATTACATTTAGCAGACACTTTTATCCAAAACGACTTACAGTCATGTGCACATACATTTTTTTAAACGTATGGGTGGTCCCGGGGATCGAACCCACTACCCTGGCATTACAAGAGCTATGCTCTACCAATTGAGCTACAGAGGACCACGACAGAGACCTAAGACAACAACACAGCATGGTATCAACACGTGACAACACAGCATGGTATCAACACAACATGGTAGCAACACAACATGAAAACAACATGGTAGCAACACAACATGGTAGCAACACAACATGAAAACAACATGGTAGCCACACAACATGGTAGCAACACAACATGAAAACAACATGGTAGCAACACAACATGGTAGCAGCACAAAACATGGTACAAACATTATTGGGCACAGACAACAGCACAAAGGCAAGAAGGTAGAGACAACAATACATCACACGAAGCAGCCACAACTGGCAGTAAGAGTGTCCATGATTGAGTCTTTGAATGAAGAGATGGAGTTAAAACTGTCCAGTTAGAGTGTTTTTTGCAGCTCGTTCTTGCAGCTAATTCAGTCACCATTGGCCTCATGGTGAAATCACTGAGTGGTTTCCTTCCTCTCCAGCAACTGAATTAGGAAGGATGCCTGTATCTTTGTAGTGACTGGGAGTATTGCTACACCATCCAAAGTGTAATTAATAACTTCACCATGCTCAAAGAGATATTGATTTTCAGCTAAAAAAAAATGTATTCCCATCTACCAATAGGTGTCATTCTTTCCAAGGCGTTGGAAAACCTCCCTGGTCTTTGTGGTTGAATCTGTGTTTGAAATTCACTGCTCGACTGAGGGACCTTACAGATAATTGTATGTGTGGGTTACAGAGACAAGTTAGTCATTCAAAAATCATGTTAAACACTATTATTGCACACAGATTGAGTCCATGCAATTTATTATGTGACTTGTTAAGCACATTTGTACTCCTGAACTTATTTAGGCTTGCCATAACAAAGGGTTTGAATAATTATTGACTTAAGACATTTCAGCTTTTCATTTTTAATTAATTTGTAAAAATTTCTAAAAACAGAATTCCACTTTGACATCATGGGGTATTGTGTGTAGGCCAGTGACAAAACAACTCAATTTAATCCATTTTAAATTCAGGCTGTAACACAACAACATTTTGAAAAAGCCAAGTTTTCAATGGGAAAACAAATGACAAGTGAATACTTTCTGAAGGCACTGTACAAAGGATTTAAATGGATACGGAAAGTCTGATTTTCTGATGTATCAATAACTTAGCCATCTCTTAAGGAATCCCTTAGCTTTGGGCCTATAAATCTGATTTTCTGATGTATCAATAACTTAGCCATCTCTTAAGGAATCCCTTAGCTTTGGGCCTACATACCGACGTTGGTGTTATTTGGATTTATGGTTACATTTTTCAAAAGTTTTCCAAAATGTCCAAGACGGAGGAAAATCTATCCTGACGGACATTATGGGTCCTTGAGGCAAATGTGTTGAAGTCTCTAGGTTAAACAGGGCGATGGATATAAGGGTTTAAGTCAGACTGCTTATAACAGTGCCCCCTATAGGCCAGTCGGTGCCATTCTTTTGTATCAAGTTATTCATGGCCTCTAGTTCCTGTGTGACAAATTAGAAAAAAAGGAAAACATAAATAATACGAATTCAGACAATAACAATAGGTTTGACAACTTCGCTGTGAACCCCAAAATATATTTTTTTGGGGGGTATTGATGGTATTGAATATCATACCGTGGGTATCTCAAAATACCCTGGTATACAGTATATACGGTATACTGCCCAAGCCTAGTTCCTACCTACTGACAAAAATACCCCTCAGTGACAACAACAAACAAGATGCTGACCAGAGAAAACAGAAGTCAAACAGAGATGTTAAAACCAGAGAGAGAAACCCCAGTAGCTCTGATCCTCAGAGAAGAGCTTCTCTTACTAATGCTACTACAGAGGATTAGAAGGTAACATTAAAGTCACGGCACAGGGGAGAGGGAGGTAGGATATCATAGATTAAACCTAAAGTGAAGCTCATCCCTGCTGTCTCTGAAAGTCTTTCACCACCCTGCACTGGGTTCTACAGCATTACAGGAGTGATGGTGATTGCTGGATGTGAAAGAAAGCCGTTAGTTTTCTAACATCAAAGAGAGTAGTATGAAGCTTTCTGATCTTAGCTCTGTCTGGTCCTTTGTGTTTAATGAGGTTCCTCTGGCAGCAGCAGATTCCACTGAGATGATGTGGCCCCAGGCTGGATAACCACTGTATTACACTGAGATGATGTGGCCCCAGGCTGGATAATCACTGTATTACACTGAGATGATGTGGCCCAGGCTGGATAATCACTGTATTACACTGAGATGATGTGGCCCCAGGCTGGATAATCACTGTATTACACTGAGATGATGTGGCCCCAGGCTGGATAATCACTGTATTCCACTGAGATGATGTGGCCCCAGGCTGGATAATCACTGTATTCCACTGAGATGATGTGGCCCAGGCTGGATAATCACTGTATTACACTGAGATGATGTGGCCCCAGGCTGGATAATCACTGTATTACACTGAGATGATGTGGCCCCAGGCTGGATAATCACTGTATTACACTGAGATGATGTGGCCCCAGGCTGGATAATCACTGTATTACACTGAGATGATGTGGCCCCAGGCTGGATAATCACTGTATTCCACTGAGATGATGTGGCCCCAGGCTGGATAACCACTGTATTACACTGAGATGATGTGGCCCCAGGCTGGATAACCACTGTATTACACTGAGATGATGTGGCCCCAGGCTGGATAACCACTGTATTACAATGAGATGATGTGGCCCCAGGCTGGATAACCACTGTATTACACTGAGATGATGTGGCCCCACGCTGGATAACCACTGTATTACACTGAGATGATGTGGCCCCAGGCTGGATAACCACTGTATTACACTGAGATGATGTGGCCCCAGGCTGGATAACCACTGTATTACACTGAGATGATGTGGCCCCACGCTGGATAACCACTGTATTACACTGAGATGATGTGGCCCCACGCTGGATAACCACTGTATTCCACTGAGATGATGTGGCCCCAGGCTGGATAACCACTGTATTACACTGAGATGATGTGGCCCCAGGCTGGATAACCACTGTATTCCACTGAGATGATGTGGCCCCAGGCTGGATAACCACTGTATTCCACTGAGATGATGTGGCCCCAGGCTGGATAATCACTGTATTCCACTGAGATGATGTGGCCCCAGGCTGGATAACCACTGTATTACACTGAGATGATGTGGCCTCAGGCTGGATAACCACTGTATTACACTGAGATGATGTGGCCCCAGGCTGGATAACCACTGTATTACACTGAGATGATGTGGCCCCACGCTGGATAACCACTGTATTACACTGAGATGATGTGGCCCCAGGCTGGATAACCACTGTATTACACTGAGATGATGTGGCCCCAGGCTGGATAACCACTGTATTACACTGACATGATGTGGCCCCACGCTGGATAACCACTGTATTACACTGAGATGATGTGGCCCCACGCTGGATAACCACTGTATTCCACTGAGATGATGTGGCCCCAGGCTGGATAACCACTGTATTACACTGAGATGATGTGGCCCCAGGCTGGATAACCACTGTATTCCACTGAGATGATGTGGCCCCAGGCTGGATAATCACTGTATTACACTGAGATGATGTGGCCCCAGGCTGGATAACCACTGTATTCCACTGAGATGATGTGGCCCCAGGCTGGATAACCACTGTATTCCACTGAGATGATGTGGCCCCAGGCTGGATAACCACTGTATTCCACTGAGATGATGTGGCCCCAGGCTGGATAATCACTGTATTCCACTGAGATGATGTGGCCCCAGGCTGGATAATCACTGTATTACACTGAGATGATGTGGCCCCAGGCTGGATAATCACTGTATTACACTGAGATGATGTGGCCCCAGGCTGGATAATCACTGTATTCCACTGAGATGATGTGGCCCCAGGCTGGATAATCACTGTATTACACTGAGATGATGTGGCCCCAGGCTGGATAACCACTGTATTCCACTGAGATGATGTGGCCCCAGGCTGGATAATCACTGTATTATACCGTTACTGTACTGCAGGTTATAATACTAAATGCACTGATCCAACAGCAACCTCTCTACACAGCCTACTAAATGCACTGATCCAACAGTAACCTCTCTACACAGCCTACTAAATGCACTGATCCAAAAGCAACCTCTCTACACATCCTACTAAATGCACTGATCCAACAGCAACCTCTCTACACAGCCTACTAAATGCACTGATCCAACAGCAACCTCTCTACACAGCCTACTAAATGCACTGATCCAACAGCAACCTCTCTACACAGCCTACTAAATGCACTGATCCAAAAGCAACCTCTCTACACAGCCTACTAAATGCACTGATCCAACAGCAACCTCTCTACACAGCCTACTAAATGCACTGAGCCAACAGCAACCTCTCTACACACAGCCTACTAAATGCACTGAGCCAACAGCAACCTCTCTACACACAGCCTACTAAATGCACTGAGCCAACAGCAACCTCTCTACACACAGCCTACTAAATGCACTGAGCCAACAGCAACCTCTCTACACAGCCTACTAAATGCACTGATCCAACAGCAACCTCTCTACACAGCCTACTAAATGCACTGAGCAAACAGCAACCTCTCTACACAGCCTACTAAATGCACTGAGCCAACAGCAACCTCTCTACACAGCCTACTAAATGCACTGAGCCAACAGCAACCTCTCTACACACAGCCTACTAAATGCACTGAGCCAACAGCAACCTCTCTACACACAGCCTACTAAATGCACTGATCCAACAGCAACCTCTCTACACAGCCTACTAAATGCACTGAGCCAACAGCAACCTCTCTACACAGCCTACTAAATGCACTGAGCCAACAGCAACCTCTCTACACAGCCTACTAAATGCACTGAGCCAACAGCAACCTCTCTACACACAGCCGACTAAATGCACTGATCCAACAGCAACCTCTCTACACACAGCCTACTAAATGCACTGATCCAACAGCAACCTCTCTACACAGCCTACTAAATGCATTGAGACAACAGCAACCTCTCTACACAGCCTACTAAATGCACTGAGCCAACAGCAACCTCTCTACACACAGCCTACTAAATGCACTGAGCCAACAGCAACCTCTCTACACAGCCTACTAAATGCACTGAGCCAACAGCAACCTCTCTACACAGCCTACTAAATGCACTGAGCCAACAGCAACCTCTCTACACAGCCTACTAAATGCACTGAGCCAACAGCAACCTCTCTACACAGCCTACTAAATGCACTGAGCCAACAGCAACCTCTCTACACAGCCTACTAAATGCACTGAGCCAACAGCAACCTCTACACACAGCCGACTAAATGCACTGATCCAACAGCAACCTCTCTACACACAGCCTACTAAATGCATTGAGCCAACAGCAACCTCTCTACCAGAGCGACTTACAGTTAGTGCATCCATCTTAAGATAGCTAGGTGAGACAACCAGTTATCACAGTTATAGTAAGGATATAAACTGATAAACAGAGTCATGATGTCCAGTTTCAACACTGTCTGATTAGACATAAACTGATAAACAGAGTCATGATGTCCAGTTTCAACACTGTCTGATCAGACATAAACTGATAAACAGAGTCAGGATGTCCAGTTTCAACACTGTCTGATCAGACATAAACTGATAAACAGAGTCATGATGTCCAGTTTCAACACTGTCTGATCAGACATAAACTGATAAACAGAGTCAGGATGTCCAGTTTCAACACTGTCTGATCAGACATAAACTGATAAACAGAGTCAGGATGTCCAGTTTCAACACTCTGTCTGATCAAAAAGCTGGGTAAAAGCTGTTGGTTCCTTAACTATAGCCTTTAGCTGAGGCTTGACAGGTCCTTGGGTGAAAGCTGTTGGTTCCTTAACTAAAGCCTTTAGCTGAGGCTTGACAGGTCCTTGGGTAAAAGCTGTTGGTTCCTTAACTAAAGCCTTTAGCTGAGGCTTGACAGGTCCTTGGGTAAAAGCTGATGGTTCTTTAACTAAAGCCTTTATAGAAATAAGTAAGTAAATAATAATGTGTTCTTAACTGACTTGTCTAGTTAAATAAAGGTTGAACAATATATATATAGAAGCTTGGATTGGAGTTGTATGTTCTCAGAGAGACAACAACGGTTACCCACTCGACAGTAATGTTGATCTCTGGGTCCCTCCAGTGGCCATCTAGAGACCCTGCAGCTACGGTTACCCACTCGACAGTAATGTTGATCTCTGGGTCCCTCCAGTGGCCATCTAGAGACCCTGCAGCTACGCCCTGCTAATGAACATTCTATCTAGGGTCAGGTCTGTGGGTTGACTGCTTCATAAACACGGGATTAAAACCTCTGCACTGTGACTGCTAACCTCATGGGTACACTCAAAATGGCTGACATGATCTGCGTAGGAGAGAGCGAGGGTTATACGAGATAGGTTATAGGGCTATGACATTACGTGGATAGATATCCCCTTTCCTTCACTACACACTGGAGTCTCAGGCTCCATCTCATGTCTGTGTGGAGCTGCCATTGGATCCTTCCAGAGCTGCAGTGGACTCAAATCTAATCCAATAAGAAGAACTATGGACTGTGTCCCAAATAGCACCCTATTCCCTATCCAGTGAGTGGGTCTTTACTGTGTTGATACTGTGTTGATACTAGCCAGGCTGATTCCCTATACAGTGAGTGGGTCTTTACTGTGTTGATACTAGTCAGGCTGATTCCCTATACAGTGAGTGGGTCTTTACTGTGTTGATACTAGCCAGGCTGATTCCCTATACAGTGAGTGGGTCTTTACTGTGTTGATACTAGCCAGGCTGATTCCCTATACAGTGAGTGGGTCTTTACTGTGTTGATACGGTGTTGATACTAGCCAGGCTGATTCCCTATACAGTGAGTGGGTCTTTACTGTGTTGATACTAGCCAGGCTGATTCCCTATACAGTGAGTGGGTCTTTACTGTGTTGATACTAGTCAGGCTGATTCCCTAAACAGTGAGTGGGTCTTTACTGTGTTGATACGGTGTTGATACTAGCCAGGCTGATTCCCTATACAGTGAGTGGGTCTTTACTGTGTTGATACTAGCCAGGCTGATTCCCTATACAGTGAGTGGGTCTTTACTGTGTTGATACTAGCCAGGCTGATTCCCTATACAGTGAGTGGGTCTTTACTGTGTTGATACTAGCCAGGCTGATTCCCTATACAGTGAGTGGGTCTTTACTGTGTTGATACTAGCCAGGCTGATTCCCTATACAGTGAGTGGGTCTTTACTGTGTTGATACTAGCCAGGCTGATTCCCTATACAGTGAGTGGGTCTTTACTGTGTTGATACGGTGTTGATACCAGCCAGGCTGATTCCCTATACAGTGAGTGGGTCTTTACTGTGTTGATACTAGCCAGGCTGATTCCCTATACAGTGAGTGGGTCTTTACTGTGTTGATACGGTGTTGATACCAGCCAGGCTGATTCCCTATACAGTGAGTGGGTCTTTACTGTGTTGATACGGTGTTGATACTAGCCAGGCTGATTCCCTATACAGTGAGTGGGTCTTTACTGTGTTGATACTAGCCAGGCTGATTCCCTATACAGTGAGTGGGTCTTTACTGTGTTGATACTAGCCAGGCTGATTCCCTATACAGTGAGTGGGTCTTTACTGTGTTGATACTAGCCAGGCTGATTCCCTATACAGTGAGTGGGTCTTTACTGTGTTGATACTAGCCAGGCTGATTCCCTATACAGTGAGTGGGTCTTTACTGTGTTGATACTATCCAGGCTGATTCCCTATACAGTGAGTGGGTCTTTACTGTGTTGATACGGTGTTGATACTAGCCAGGCTGATTCCCTATACAGTGAGTGGGTCTTTACTGTGTTGATACTATCCAGGCTGATTCCCTATACAGTGAGTGGGTCTTTACTGTGTTGATACGGTGTTGATACTAGCCAGGCTGATTCCCTATACAGTGAGTGGGTCTTTACTGTGTTGATACTAGCCAGGCTGATTCCCTATACAGTGAGTGGGTCTTTACTGTGTTGATACGGTGTTGATACTAGCCAGGCTGATTCCCTATCCAGTGAGTGGGTCTTTACTGTGTTGATACGGTGTTGATACTAGCCAGGCTGATTCCCTATACAGTGAGTGGGTCTTTACTGTGTTGATACTAGTCAGGCTGATTCCCTATACAGTGAGTGGGTCTTTACTGTGTTGATACTAGCCAGGCTGATTCCCTATACAGTGAGTGGGTCTTTACTGTGTTGATACTAGCCAGGCTGATTCCCTATACAGTGAGTGGTTCTTTACTGTGTTGATACTAGCCAGGCTGATTCCCTATACAGTGAGTGGGTCTTTACTGTGTTGATACTAGCCAGGCTGATTCCCTATACAGTGAGTGGGTCTTTACTGTGTTGATACTAGCCAGGCTGATTCCCTATACAGTGAGTGGGTCTTTACTGTGTTGATACGGTGTTGATACTAGCCAGGCTGATTCCCTATACAGTGAGTGGGTCTTTACTGTGTTGATACTAGCCAGGCTGATTCCCTAAACAGTGAGTGGGTCTTTACTGTGTTGATACTAGCCAGGCTGATTCCCTATACAGTGAGTGGGTCTTTACTGTGTTGATACCAGCCAGGCTGATTCCCTATACAGTGAGTGGGTCTTTACTGTGTTGATACGGTGTTGATACTAGCCAGGCTGATTCACTATACAGTGAGTGGGTCTTTACTGTGTTGATACTAGCCAGGCTGATTCCCTATACAGTGAGTGGGTCTTTACTGTGTTGATACTAGCCAGGCTGATTCCCTATACAGTGAGTGGGTCTTTACTGTGTTGATACTAGCCAGGCTGATTCCCTATACAGTGAGTGGGTCTTTACTGTGTTGATACTAGCCAGGCTGATTCCCTATACAGTGAGTGGGTCTTTACTGTGTTGATACTAGCCAGGCTGATTCCCTAAACAGTGAGTGGGTCTTTACTGTGTTGATACTAGCCAGGCTGATTCCCTATACAGTGAGTGGGTCTTTACTGTGTTGATACGGTGTTGATACTAGCCAGGCTGATTCCCTATCCAGTGAGTGGGTCTTTACTGTGTTGATACGGTGTTGATACTAGCCAGGCTGATTCCCTATACAGTGAGTGGGTCTTTACTGTGTTGATACTAGTCAGGCTGATTCCCTATCCAGTGAGTGGGTCTTTACTGTGTTGATACTAGCCAGGCTGATTCCCTATACAGTGAGTGGGTCTTTACTGTGTTGATACTAGCCAGACTGATTCCCTATACAGTGAGTGGGTCTTTACTGTGTTGATACTAGCCAGGCTGATTCCCTATACAGTGAGTGGGTCTTTACTGTGTTGATACTAGCCAGACTGATTCCCTATACAGTGAGTGGGTCTTTACTGTGTTGATACTAGCCAGGCTGATTCCCTATACAGTGAGTGGGTCTTTACTGTGTTGATACTAGCCAGGCTGATTCCCTATACAGTGAGTGGGTCTTTACTGTGTTGATACTAGCCAGGCTGATTCCCTATACAGTGAGTGGGTCTTTACTGTGTTGATACGGTGTTGATACTAGCCAGGCTGATTCCCTATACAGTGAGTGGGTCTTTACTGTGTTGATACTAGTCAGGTTGATTCCCTATACAGTGAGTGGGTCTTTACTGTGTTGATACCAGCCAGGCTGATTCCCTATACAGTGAGTGGGTCTTTACTGTGTTGATACGGTGTTGATACTAGCCAGGCTGATTCCCTATACAGTGAGTGGGTCTTTACTGTGTTGATACTAGCCAGGCTGATTCCCTATACAGTGAGTGGGTCTTTACTGTGTTGATACGGTGTTGATACTAGTCAGGCTGATTCCCTATACAGTGAGTGGGTCTTTACTGTGTTGATACGGTGTTGATACTAGCCAGGCTGATTCCCTATACAGTGAGTGGGTCTTTACTGTGTTGATACTAGCCAGGCTGATTCCCTAAACAGTGAGTGGGTCTTTACTGTGTTGATACGGTGTTGATACTAGCCAGGCTGATTCCCTATACAGTGAGTGGGTCTTTACTGTGTTGATACTAGCCAGGCTGATTCCCTATACAGTGAGTGGGTCTTTACTGTGTTGATACTAGCCAGGCTGATTCCCTATCCAGTGAGTGGGTCTTTACTGTGTTGATACTAGCCAGGCTGATTCCCTATACAGTGAGTGGGTCTTTACTGTGTTGATACCAGCCAGGCTGATTCCCTATACAGTGAGTGGGTCTTTACTGTGTTGATACTAGCCAGACTGATTCCCTATCCAGTGAGTGGGTCTTTACTGTGTTGATACTAGCCAGGCTGATTCCCTATACAGTGAGTGGGTCTTTACTGTGTTGATACGGTGTTGATACTAGCCAGGCTGATTCCCTATACAGTGAGTGGGTCTTTACTGTGTTGATACGGTGTTGATACTAGCCAGGCTGATTCCCTATACAGTGAGTGGGTCTTTACTGTGTTGATACTAGTCAGGTTGATTCCCTATACAGTGAGTGGGTCTTTACTGTGTTGATACTAGCCAGGCTGATTCCCTATACAGTGAGTGGGTCTTTACTGTGTTGATACTAGCCAGGCTGATTCCCTATACAGTGAGTGGGTCTTTACTGTGTTGATACTAGCCAGGCTGATTCCCTAAACAGTGAGTGGGTCTTTACTGTGTTGATACTAGCCAGGCTGATTCCCTATACAGTGAGTGGGTCTTTACTGTGTTGATACGGTGTTGATACTAGCCAGGCTGATTCCCTATCCAGTGAGTGGGTCTTTACTGTGTTGATACGGTGTTGATACTAGCCAGGCTGATTCCCTATACAGTGAGTGGGTCTTTACTGTGTTGATACTAGTCAGGCTGATTCCCTATCCAGTGAGTGGGTCTTTACTGTGTTGATACTAGCCAGACTGATTCCCTATACAGTGAATGGGTCTTTACTGTGTTGATACTAGCCAGGCTGATTCCCTATACAGTGAGTGGGTCTTTACTGTGTTGATACGGTGTTGATACTAGCCAGGCTGATTCCCTATACAGTGAGTGGGTCTTTACTGTGTTGATACGGTGTTGATACTAGTCAGGCTGATTCCCTATACAGTGAGTGGGTCTTTACTGTGTTGATACGGTGTTGATACTAGTCAGGCTGATTCCCTATACAGTGAGTGGGTCTTTACTGTGTTGATACTAGCCAGGCTGATTCCCTATACAGTGAGTGGGTCTTTACTGTGTTGATACGGTGTTGATACTAGTCAGGTTGATTCCCTATACAGTGAGTGGGTCTTTACTGTGTTGATACTAGTCAGGCTGATTCCCTATACAGTGAGTGGGTCTTTACTGTGTTGATACCAGCCAGGCTGATTCCCTATACAGTGAGTGGGTCTTTACTGTGTTGATACTAGCCAGGCTGATTCCCTATACAGTGAGTGGGTCTTTACTGTGTTGATACGGTGTTGATACTAGCCAGGCTGATTCCCTATACAGTGAGTGGGTCTTTACTGTGTTGATACCAGCCAGGCTGATTCCCTATACAGTGAGTGGGTCTTTACTGTGTTGATACGGTGTTGATACTAGCCAGGCTGATTCCCTATCCAGTGAGTGGGTCTTTACTGTGTTGATACTAGCCAGGCTGATTCCCTATACAGTGAGTGGGTCTTTACTGTGTTGATACTAGCCAGGCTGATTCCCTATACAGTGCACTACATTTGACCAGGGCCCATAAGGTCTAAAGTAGTGCACTATGTAGGGAACAGGGTGCCATTTGGGAGGCAACAATGGTCTCCTTCAGTCATGTGGTCCTCTATAGCTCAGCTGGTAGAGCACGGTGCTTGTAACGCCAGGGTAGTGGGTTCGATCCCCGGGACCACCCATACGTAAAAATTCATGCACACATGACTGTAAGTCGCTTTGGATAAAAGTGTCTGCTAAACGGCATATTATTATTATGTTGACCTCTATCAAGAGAGAAATGGGATCAAAGTGCACTACTTGTCTTCTCCACTTGGGGACATCAGTCTACTGAGAGCAAGATGGATCATTCCAGAATTACTGGTGAGGAGCACAAACACACACACACACACACACACACACACACACACTCACACACTCACACACACAAACTCACACACACACACACACACACACACACAGAACGAAAGCAGTTCCTGCGAGCAACAAACAAGACTATTCATGTTTGTAAAGTTGGGCAATACGCCAATCACAGCAATGGTTTCAAATAATTCAAACCGTTCTAACCAACTACATCACTGTCATTTCTACTGGATGTCACAGACATTCCATGCTATCTCCACACACACTAAGAGTTAAATACCCAAACTGACCCATATTAGACCCATATTCTTAATGCATCTAATCAACATCTTAATCACATTTCCCACAAAGCTGTGTCTTTCTGAGCAGAGACCAGAGGAACACTAATAGGCAGAGCGTTGCTATGGGCACAGCCAAACGCGTTGCTATGGGCACAGCCAAACGCGTTGCTATGGGCACAGCCAAACAACGGAAGTGAAGGATTCTGCTTCCGCTTTCCTTAACCTCCCTGCTGCAGCGCGCCGGTGGAAAACTTGGTAGAGTTCATTATTTGAAGGAGTCCATTTCTAGAGTATAAAAGTCAAGTTAACAAGTATATGTGTAATTTTCTATGTATTTCAGTTCTCTAACGTTAGCTAGACCTAGTAGTTATGTGGTGATCATTACTTTAGTGGTGTTGTGGAAGAGTTCAGGGCCATCCACCAAACCAATAACTATAACGATAAACTAAAAAAAAAAAAAAAACTATGGGCTACATAATTATAAAATGTTGGTGGGCATCCACACTAGAGGATAGTCTATCATTCTGCAGTCCTACACCTGTCAATCAACTGATCAATGCATCCTACTGCACACTGCCTATTAATAAGGTGGTAACACAAGACCATGAGGTCTCTAACCCACAGATACTGGTTCAGACCATGAGGTCTCTAACCCACAGATACTGGTTCAGACCATGAGGTCTCTAACCCACAGATACTGGTTCAGACCATGAGGTCTCTAACCCACAGATACTGGTTCAGACCATCCATGAGGTCTCTAACCCACAGATACTGGTTCAGACCATGAGGTCTCTAACCCACAGATACTGGTTCAGACCATGAGGTCTCTAACCCACAGATACTGGTTCAGACCATGAGGTCTCTAACCTATGTATCACCCCTGTCCAACTGGTCTCCCACCCTGAATACAGCAACAGGTATCACCCCTGTCCAACTGGTCTACTGTACCTGAATACAGCAACAGGTATCACCCCTGTCCAACTGGTCTCCCACCCTGAATACAGCAACAGGTATCACCCCTGTCCAACTGGTCTCCCACCCTGAATACAGCAACAGGTATCACCCCTGTCCAACTGGTCTACTGTACCTGAATACAGCAACAGGTATCACCCCTGTCCAACTGGTCTCCCACCCTGAATACAGCAACAGGTATCACCCCTGTCCAACTGGTCTCCCACCCTGAATACAGCAACAGGTATCACCCCTGTCCAACTGGTCTACTGTACCTGAATACAGCAACAGGTATCACCCCTGTCCAACTGGTCTACTGTACCTGAATACAGCAACAGGTATCACCCCTGTCCAACTGGTCTCCCACCCTGAATACAGCAACAGGTATCACCCCTGTCCAACTGGTCTCCCACCCTGAATACAGCAACAGGTATCACCCCTGTCCAACTGGTCTTCCACCCTGAATACAGCAACAGGTATCACCCCTGTCCAACTGGTCTCCCACCCTGAATACAGCAACAGGTATCACCCCTGTCCAACTGGTCTACTGTACCTGAATACAGCAACAGGTATCACCCCTGTCCAACTGGTCTCCCACCCTGAATACAGCAACAGGTATCACCCCTGTCCAACTGGTCTACTGAACCTGAATACAGCAACAGGTATCACCCCTGTCCAACTGGTCTCCCACCCTGAATACAGCAACAGGTATCACCCCTGTCCAACTGGTCTACTGAACCTGAATACAGCAACAGGTATCACCCCTGTCCAACTGGTCTACTGTACCTGAATACAGCAACAGGTATCACCCCTGTCCAACTGGTCTACTGAACCTGAATACAGCAACAGGTATCACCCCTGTCCAACTGGTCTACTGAACCTGAATACAGCAACAGGTATCACCCCTGTCCAACTGGTCTACTGTACCTGAATACAGCAACAGGTATCACCCCTGTCCAACTGGTCTACTGTACCTGAATACAGCAACAGGTATCACCCCTGTCCAACTGGTCTACTGAACCTGAATACAGCAACAGGTATCACCCCTGTCCAACTGGTCTACTGAACCTGAATACAGCAACAGGTATCACCCCTGTCCAACTGGTCTACTGTACCTGAATACAGCAACAGGTATCACCCCTGTCCAACTGGTCTACTGAACCTGAATACAGCAACAGGTATCACCCCTGTCCAACTGGTCTCCCACCCTGAATACAGCAACAGGTATCACCCCTGTCCAACTGGTCTCCCACCCTGAATACAGCAACAGGTATCACCCCTGTCCAACTGGTCTTCCACCCTGAATACAGCAACAGGTATCACCCCTGTCCAACTGGTCTACCACCCTGAATACAGCAACAGGTATCACCCCTGTCCAACTGGTCTCCCACCCTGAATACAGCAACAGGTATCACCCCTGTCCAACTGGTCTCCCACCCTGAATACAGCAACAGGTATCACCCCTGTCCAACTGGTCTTCCACCCTGAATACAGCAACAGGTATCACCCCTGTCCAACTGGTCTACCACCCTGAATACAGCAACAGGTATCACCCCTGTCCAACTGGTCTACTGTACCTGAATACAGCAACAGGTATCACCCCTGTCCAACTGGTCTACTGTACCTGAATACAGCAACAGGTATCACCCCTGTCCAACTGGTCTCCCACCCTGAATACAGCAACAGGTATCACCCCTGTCCAACTGGTCTACTGAACCTGAATACAGCAACAGGTATCACCCCTGTCCAACTGGTCTACTGTACCTGAATACAGCAACAGGTATCACCCCTGTCCAACTGGTCTACTGAACCTGAATACAGCAACAGGTATCACCCCTGTCCAACTGGTCTACTGAACCTGAATACAGCAACAGGTATCACCCCTGTCCAACTGGTCTCCCACCCTGAATACAGCAACAGGTATCACCCCTGTCCAACTGGTCTACTGAACCTGAATACAGCAACAGGTATCACCCCTGTCCAACTGGTCTACTGAACCTGAATACAGCAACAGGTATCACCCCTGTCCAACTGGTCTACTGTACCTGAATACAGCAACAGGTATCACCCCTGTCCAACTGGTCTACTGAACCTGAATACAGCAACAGGTATCACCCCTGTCCAACTGGTCTACTGAACCTGAATACAGCAACAGGTATCACCCCTGTCCAACTGGTCTCCCACCCTGAATACAGCAACAGGTATCACCCCTGTCCAACTGGTCTACTGAACCTGAATACAGCAACAGGTATCACCCCTGTCCAACTGGTCTCCCACCCTGAATACAGCAACAGATATCACCCCTGTCCAACTGGTCTCCCACCCTGAATACAGCAACAGGTATCACCCCTGTCCAACTGGTCTACTGTACCTGAATACAGCAACAGGTATCACCCCTGTCCAACTGGTCTACCACCCTGAATACAGCAACAGGTATCACCCCTGTCCAACTGGTCTACTGTACCTGAATACAGCAACAGTTATCACCCCTGTCCAACTGGTCTACTGTACCTGAATACAGCAACAGGTATCACCCCTGTCCAACTGGTCTCCCACCCTGAATACAGCAACAGGTATCACCCCTGTCCAACTGGTCTACTGAACCTGAATACAGCAACAGGTATCACCCCTGTCCAACTGGTCTACTGTACCTGAATACAGCAACAGGTATCACCCCTGTCCAACTGGTCTCCCACCCTGAATACAGCAACAGGTATCACCCCTGTCCAACTGGTCTACCACCCTGAATACAGCAACAGGTATCACCCCTGTCCAACTGGTCTCCCACCCTGAATACAGCAACAGGTATCACCCCTGTCCAACTGGTCTCCCACCCTGAATACAGCAACAGGTATCACCCCTGTCCAACTGGTCTCCCACCCTGAATACAGCAACAGGTATTAGTTATGGCACCAAGCTGGAGAAGTTCAACATTTACCACTAACTCCATTCAATAGTAATTCACAGAACTGTCAAAACATTTGGCTAGAAAACATCCAGATAGTGTGTACTGTTCATAATGTACCATTCAGACAATCAACTGAATGAGCTTGGGGGTCTTTGGAATCACAGAGCTCTCCTTGTTGAAAAAATCAACATGGCAACCAAAGGGCAATAATTTCAGCTCCTTGTGTAAAGAGAAACGGGGTCGGAGGGTAGGAGGGTCGGAAGCAGAACTCCAGGAGAAAGGGGGAATGGGATGGGGAACAGGGCTTCTACTGACGGGGTTTAGCTATGTGGCTGGACCAATGGGGGAGGGGATGGTGTATGTGTGATGGTCTTGCAGGGGAGCAGGGATAAAGGGCTGTGGGGAGGGGAGGGGATGGTGTATGTGTGATGGTCTTGCAGAGGAGCAGGGATAAAGGGCTGTGGGGAGGGGAGGGGATGGTGTATGTGTGATGGTCTTGCAGAGGAGCAGGGATAAAGCCCAGTACACAGAGGCAGCACAGGGTTTTGTTTCCATGTGATGGCAAACTGAGGGGTTCATACATTTAACAACCCATCCAGTCTCTAAACCCATACCCCCTTCCCCACCACCCACCCCACCCTGGCTTGGCCTGGGACAAAGACAGCTGCCATAACCAGCAGAGTACAGCTCTGTATTCATCCTAGTGGGGTTTCATATTGTGACCCCAGCACCACAGCCAGTTACTGATTGACTTGTTAGCTTGTTACCAAAGACAACAGTAACTCAGCTATAGAGATGGGATTATAGATCTGGGACTATAGATCTGGGATTATAGATCTGGGACTATAGATCTGGGACTATAGAGATGGGACTATAGAGATGGGATTATAGATCTGGGACTATAGAGATGGGATTATAGAGATGGGATTATAGATCTGGGACTATAGATCTGGGACTATAGAGATGGGATTATAGAGATGGGACTATAGAGATGGGACTATAGAGATGGGACTATAGATCTGGGACTATAGAGATGGGACTATAGAGATGGGACTATAGAGATGGGACTATAGATCTGGGACTATAGAGATGGGACTATAGAGATGGGACTATAGAGATGGGACTATAGATCTGGGACTATAGATCTGGGACTATAGATCTGGGACTATAGAGATGGGACTATAGAGATGGGACTCTGCAGTGTATTTCACAGTGAAATTACATTAAAACAACCTGTTCTGACTTTAAGGCAAATCCAGTTCAATTTGTCGTTTGAAATAGGCAATAGCTTACGCCGTATGTTCAGCATTTCACAACATGTAGGGTTCCTTTACAACGTTGATGTTTTGTTCAGTTGACTGTTCAGCAGATGTGGACAGAAGTGAGAGTGGGCATGTCAATCTTCATCAGCATCAAACCTGTTGTCTGTGGCTGCGGGGCTGTCGGCAGAGATAGCCTGGGATGACCCTGATTGACAGACTGATTTCTTTGCCTGTATCCCCTAACAACCATACGACACCACCAGCTCAGAACCACCAGCCCTCCATCCAACACAACGGCCTGTATCAACAGAGCTGGAGACCCTGGCTCTACATAACACTGTAGACTGAAGACCTTGTTGTTCCTACAGACAGACTGACGTCTTACAGGCAGACTGAAGATATTCTTCTTACTACAGACAGACTGACGTCTTACAGGCAGACTGAAGATATTCTTCTTACTACAGACAGACTGACGTCTTACAGGCAGACTGAAGACCTTGTTGTTACTACAGACAGACTGACGTCTTACAGGCAGACTGAAGATCTTGTTCTACGTCTTACAGGCAGACTGAAGATCTTGTTGTTACTAAAAGCTCAAAATAAAGATCATTCACATCCAGTGGCGGCTCCTGAAAAAATTCTCAGGAGGGGCAATTTTTCTGATGATTTAGGTGACCTACACACATTTAAAAAAAGATATGTCCAGCAACAACATGAAGACAGGGGCAGCATATAAGTCAATACCAGAAGCATTTATTGACTGATCTCAAAAGTGTTGGCTTACCAGGGTTGGTGGAGCCCTCAGTTTCATCTTTGCCTCGCAAAGCTAACTCAAACACTCCGCAAAACTTCACACACTGGATTAGCCGGCTGAGGATGTGGCGGTTCTTGCTAATGTCGTAGTAAATATATTTGTTATAGTGAATATGGAATATGATATGTTGAGTAAAATGTTGTGCTAAGATCTATTTAGGTCAGGAGCTGGTTATAAGTTCTGTTCCTATCCAATAACAATGGACAAAAGGGTCCTATCTTGTCAGCCTTGTCAGCAGGTGGCCAAGGACAACACCCACGCCATAGGCCTCTCAGTTCTTCCAACTCACAAGTTCTTGCTCTGAGGACACACACACACACAAACACACACACACACACATCATCACTGTTAAACACACACACACACACATCATCACTGTTAAACACACACACACACACAAAAATCCCCTCTCTTAGGCTGAACATTTGAAGACAGAGAACCCGACTCAGAGCCAATGCAACAGTGACAGTAGCCTGGAGGTGACCTCGCCCAACTCATCAGGACCAATCAGAAGATCAGAAGAACTACTAGATTGAACCTACTTCATTTATTGCATAAAATGTCTGCACACAATGTTTCGGGGCTCTCTTCAGATAATAATAATAATAATAATAATATGCCATTTAGCAGACGCTTTTATCCAAAGCGACTTACAGTCATGCGTGCATACATTTTTGTGTATGGGTGGTCCCGGGG
Organism: Coregonus lavaretus; assembly: GCF_964263955.1. Taxonomy (NCBI): domain Eukaryota; kingdom Metazoa; phylum Chordata; class Actinopteri; order Salmoniformes; family Salmonidae; genus Coregonus; species Coregonus lavaretus. The sequence goes on from NW_028165762.1 coordinate 86,280, forward strand.
ATCGAACCCACTACCTTGGCGTTACAAGCACCATGCTCTACCAGCTGAGCTACAGAAAGTGGATACTCATGGATGCGCATTGCAATTGTAAAATGTCAACACAATTGGAGACACCACGTCATTTTTGGAGACATGTTATTGACAGTAAACTATTGTAGATGCGACTGCTAACTAACTAAAACATTTTAGCTGGCTAGCTAATCATCTTAGCTAAATGTGGGGCAAACAATTCAGTTATTTACCGTTAATTTGAGGGATTGGGGTGAAAGAAATCGAGTTACATAGTGATACTTTACGATATACTGTATTGACAATATCGCAATATTTTAGCGCTAGTTGGCTGTACCTGCACCAAAACACCATTATTGTTCCTTCATAGCTTGTTCTCAATCTTTTCACATTGGGAGCCAATTTGTTTTCAGCACTTTTATTTCCATGACTGATCAAAACTCGTTCTCATGGCTTTCTGATCCCTCTGCAACAGACATATGGTGCGCAATAAAATCACAGTATCGAATCGCAATACGTATAGAATCATGAGACTCGCAATGCTGATGCATATATCTTATCGTGAGGTTCCTGGCAATTCCCAACCCAAGTTCATTTTTAAGAGTTTGACGAACGGGTCCGTGAACGCGATTCCAGATATATTTACCTCTGAATAAACTGCCTTTATTACACCATATCCACATCCAGTAAACTTGTGATTATCAACACTAACCTCATCGTTGTGGCGGCGGACAGCTAGCCTGTATCCCTCGTCATCCAGTTGAGTGAGTGGCAATGTCTTTTTTCGTTCGTACCAATTTTTGGAAAATCCTCGGGTGTAGGACTTTCCGCCTTTAGTAGAAACCTGTTGAATTATTAAATTTGGTCTGGGAGGTCCTAATTGTTTCGTTGCCAATTTATCTTCATTTGTTCGCCGACAAAAAGGAAATTATTTCAAAGACACAACCGAGTTGCACTGAAGCCTAGCCATGTTGATAGTAGTAGTGAATTGATTGACGCTGCTACCCTCTCTTTTCTTAGTTACATTCATGTGACGAAAGCGCGTAAGTGCAAGCCCACAGACACCCATTGAGATTGTATTGAAGGCTCTGAAATTTGAAAAAAATAGATTTTACATGGGAGTCTATGACAGAAGTTCTGGGCGATTTTCAATCTGACTGAAATCGCCCCAAAAGGGGGTGGAGCCATTTGAAGCACGACTTTAGCCTGATTCGACATTTAGTGGCAGTGTGGCACTGTGGCAGATCAGACGTATAGATTACAACACTGATAAGTACTGTTGCCGTGATATAATTGATTAGAAAAAAAATCCCTTCCTTTTCCCGTTTGGCAGTGCGTCGCCCATATCGCCCTATTGAACAGGCCGTCCCTGTTCACATCATAGCTCCCGTCTTGCTGCCCATCTTTGTGTCGTTCCTTGTCTATAGAGCAGGTTAGATGACCTCCCTTTATAACAGCCTTTAAAACCCCCATACAATGTAATGACTTCCCTTATAAAGGACCTCCCTTTATAACAGCCTTTAAACCCCCATACCATGTAATGACTTCCCATATAAAGGACCTCCCTTTATAACAGTAGAGCATCATGGGTTAAAATCAGCTGCTGCTGCTGCTGGGTTCTGACAGAGAAGGGTTGGGTTCAGTACCCAGTACAGAGCAGGGTTGGGTTCAGTACCCAGTACAGAGCAGGGTTGGGTTCAGTACCCATTACAGAGCAGGGTTGGGTTCAGTACCCAGTACAGAGCAGGGTTGGGTTCAGTACCCAGTACAGAGCAGGGTTGGGTTCAGTACCCAGTACAGAGCAGGGTTGGGTTCAGTACCCAGTACAGAGCATGGTTGGGTTCAGTACCCATTACAGAGCAGGGTTGGGTTCAGTACCCAGTACAGAGCAGGGTTGGGTTCAGTACCCAGTACAGAGCAGGGTTGGGTTCAGTACCCATTACAGAGCAGGGTTGGGTTCAGTACCCATTACAGAGCAGGGTTGGGTTCAGTACCCATTACAGAGCAGGGTTGGGTTCAGTACACAGTACAGAGCAGGGTTGGGTTCAGTACCCATTACAGAGCAGGGTTGGGTTCAGTACCCAGTACAGAGCAGGGTTGGGTTCAGTACCCAGTACAGGGCAGGGTTGGGTTCAGTACCCAGTACAGGGCAGGGTTGGGTTCAGTACCCATTACAGAGCAGGGTTGGGTTCAGTACCCAGTACAGAGCAGGGTTGGGTTCAGTACCAAGTACAGAGCAGGGTTGGGTTCAGTACCCAGTACAGAGCAGGGTTGGGTTCAGTACCCATTACAGAGCAGGGTTGGGTTCAGTACCCATTACAGAGCAGGGTTGGGTTCAGTACCCAGTACAGAGCAGGGTTGGGTTCAGTACCCAGTACAGAGCAGGGTTGGGTTCAGTACACAGAGCAGGGTTGGGTTCAGTACCCATTACAGAGCAGGGTTGGGTTCAGTACCCAGTACAGAGCAGGGTTGGGTTCAGTACCCAGTACAGAGCAGGGTTGGGTTCAGTACCCAGTACAGAGCAGGGTTGGGTTCAGTACCCAGTACAGAGCAGGGTTGGGTTCAGTACCCAGTACAGAGCAGGGTTGGGTTCAGTACCCATTACAGAGCAGGGTTGGGTTCAGTACCCAGTACAGAGCAGGGTTGGGTTCAGTACCCAGTACAGAGCAGGGTTGGGTTCAGTACCCAGTACAGAGCAGGGTTGGGTTCAGTACCCATTACAGAGCAGGGTTGGGTTCAGTACCCAGTACAGAGCAGGGTTGGGTTCAGTACCCAGTACAGAGCAGAGTTGGGTTCAGTACACAGAGCAGGGTTGGGTTCAGTACCCATTACAGAGAAGGGTTGGGTTCAGTACCCAGCACAGAACAGGGTTGGGTTCAGTACCCAGTACAGAGCAGGGTTGGGTTCAGTACCCAGTACAGAGCAGGGTTGGGTTCAGTACCCAGTACAGGGCAGGGTTGGGTTCAGTACCCAGTACAGAGCAGGGTTGGGTTCAGTACCCATTACAGAGCAGGGTTGGGTTCAGTACCCATTACAGAGCAGGGTTGGGTTCAGTACCCATTACAGAGCAGGGTTGGGTTCAGTACCCAGAGCAGAGCAGGGTTGGGTTCAGTACCCATTACAGAGCAGGGTTGGGTGCAGTACCCAGTACAACGCAGGGTTGGGTTCAGTACCCAGAGCAGGGTTGGGTTCAGTACCCAGTACAATGCAGGGTTGGGTTCAGTACCCAGAGCAGTGTTGGGTTCAGTACCCAGTACAGAGCAGGGTTAGGTTCAGTAGCCAGTACAGAACTGGGTTGGGTTCAGTACCCAGTACAACGCAGGGTTGGGTTCAGTACCCAGAGCAGTGTTGGGTTCAGTACCCAGTACAAAGCAGGGTTAGGTTCAGTACCCAGTACAGAACAGGGTTGGGTTCAGTACCCAGTACAGAGCAGGGTTAGGTTCAGTAGCCAGTACAAAGCAGGGTTAGGTTCAGTACCCAGTACAGAGCAGGGTTGGGTTCAGTACCCAGTACAGAGAAGGGTTGGGTTCAGTACCCAGTACAGAACAGGGTTGGGTTCAGTACACAGAGCAGGGTTGGGTTCAGTACCCATTACAGAGCAGGGTTGGGTTCAGTACCCAGTACAAAGCAGGGTTGGGTTCAGTACCCAGTACAGAGCAGGGTTGGGTTCAGTACCCAGTACAGAGCAGGGTTGGGTTCAGTACCCAGTACAGAGCAGGGTTGGGTTCAGTACCCAGTACAGAGCAGGGTTGGGTTCAGTACCCAGTACAGAGCAGGGTTGGGTTCAGTACCCATTACAGAGCAGGGTTGGGTTCAGTACCCAGTACAGAACAGGGTTGGGTTCAGTACACAGAGCAGGGTTGGGTTCAGTACCCAGTACAGAGCAGGGTTGGGTTCAGTACCCAGCACAGAACAGGATTGGGTTCAGTACCCAGCACAGAACAGGGTTGGGTTCAGTACCCAGTACAGAGCAGGGTTGGGTTCAGTACCCAGTAAAGAGCAGGGTTGGGTTCAGTACCCAGTACAGAGAAGGGTTGGGTTCAGTACCCAGCACAGAACAGGATTGGGTTCAGTACCCGTTACAGAGCAGGGTTGGGTTCAGTACCCAGTACAGAGCAGGGTTGGGTTCAGTACCCAGTACAGAGCAGGGTTGGGTTCAGTACCCAGTAAAGAGCAGGGTTGGGTTCAGTACCCAGTAAAGAGCAGGGTTGGGTTCAGTACCCAGTACAGAGCAGGGTTGGGTTCAGTACCCAGTACAGAGCAGGGTTGGGTTCAGTACCCAGTACAGAGCAGGGTTGGGTTCAGTACCCAGCACAGAACAGGATTGGGTTCAGTACCCATTACAGAGCAGGGTTGGGTACAGTACCCAGTACAGAGCAGGGTTGGGTTCAGTACCCAGTACAGAGCAGGGTTGGGTTCAGTACCCAGTACAGAGCAGGGTTGGGTTTCAACGACTAGAACAGGAATGAACTCTATTAGATGAAGACATGTTTAGAAAGGTCTAGTCAACTGGGGAGACAACATCCTGACACAGAGCTAAAGCATTCTGATAGCATTAGAATGATAAGCCTGGTAGAGACTGGAGTTCTGGGCCTATTGTTGACTGGTGGGTTTATCAAGTTGGTATTGACTGAGCGGCACACAATTGGACCAGCGTCCGGAGTCGGCTGTCATTGTAAATAAGAATTTGTTCTTTACTGACTTGCCTAGTTTACTGTATATTTAGGCAGTAAAACATCATAGGCAATAAAATGTCACTCAATTTATGTTATTTTACCTTTATTTAACTAGGTAAGTCAATTAAGAACAAATTCTTATTTACAATGACGGCCTACCAAAAGGCAAAAGGCCTCCTGCGGGGACGGGGACTAAAAATGTAGGACAAAACACACATCACTACAAGAGAGACACCACAACACTACATAAAGAGACACCACAACACTACATAAAGAGAGACACCACAACACTACATAAAGAGAGACACCACAACACTACATAAAGAGACACCACAACACTACATAAAGAGAGACACCACAACACTACATAAAGAGAGACACCACAACACTACATAAAGAGAGACGCCACAACACTACATAAAGAGAGACACCACAACACTACATAAAGAGACACCACAACACTACATAAAGAGACACCACAACACTACATAAAGAGAGACACCACAACACTACATAAAGAGACACCACAACACTACATAAAGAGACACCACAACACTACATAAAGAGAGACACCACAACACTACATAAAGAGAGACACCACAACACTACATAAAGAGAGACGCCACAACACTACATAAAGAGAGACACCACAACACTACATAAAGAGAGATGCCACAACACTACATAAAGAGAGACGCCACAACACTACATAAAGAGACACCACAACACTACATAAAGAGAGACACTACAACACTACATACAGAGAGACACCACAACACTACATAAAGAGAGACACTACAACACTACATAAAGAGAGACACCACAACACTACATAAAGAGAGACACCACAACACTACATAAAGAGAGACGCCACAACACTACATACAGAGAGACACCACAACACTACATAAAGAGAGACACTACAACACTACATACAGAGAGACACCACAACACTACATAAAGAGAGACACTACAACACTACATACAGAGAGACACCACAACACTACATAAAGAGACACCACAACACTACATAAAGAGAGACACTACAACACTACATACAGAGAGACACCACAACACTACATAAAGAGACACCACAACACTACATAAAGAGAGACACTACAACACTACATACAGAGAGACACCACAACACTACATAAAGAGACACCACAACACTACATACAGAGAGACACCACAACACTACATAAAGAGACACCACAACACTACATAAAGAGAGACACTACAACACTACATACAGAGAGACACCACAACACTACATATAGAGAGACACCACAACACTACATAAAGAGACACCACAACTCTACATACAGAGAGACACCACAACACTACATAAAGAGAGACACTACAACACTACATACAGAGAGACACCACAACACTACATAAAGAGAGATACCACAACACTACATAAAGAGAGACACCACAACACTACATAAAGAGAGACACCACAACACTACATAAAGAGAGAAGCCACATCACTACATAGAGACGCCACAACACTACATAAAGAGAGACGCCACAACACTACATAAAGAGAGACGCCACAACACTACATAAAGAGACGCCACAACACTACATAAAGAGAGACACCACAACACTACATAAAGAGAGACACCACAACACTACATAAAGAGAGACACCACAACACTACATAAAGAGAGACGCCACAACACTACATACAGAGAGACACCACAACACTACATAAAGAGAGACGCCACAACACTACATAAAGAGAGACACCACAACACTACATAAAGAGAGACACCACAACACTACATAAAGAGAGACGCCACAACACTACATAAAGAGAGACGCCACAACACTACATAAAGAGAGACACCACAACACTACATAAAGAGAGACACCACAACACTACATAAAGAGAGACACTACAACACTACATACAGAGAGACACCACAACACTACATAAAGAGACACCACAACACTACATACAGAGAGACACCACAACACTACATAAAGAGAGACACCACAACACTACATAAAGAGAGACGCCACAACACTACATAAAGAGAGACGCCACAACACTACATAAAGAGAGACACCACAACACTACATAAAGAGAGACGCCACAACACTACATAAAGAGAGACAACACAACACTACATAAAGAGAGACACCACAACACTACATAAAGAGAGACACTACAACACTACATACAGAGAGACACCACAACACTACATAAAGAGAGACACTACAACACTACATAAAGAGAGACACCACAACACTACATAAAAAGAGACACCACAACACTACATAAAGAGAGACACCACAACACTACATAAAGAGAGACACCACAACACTACATAAAGAGAGACACTACAACACTACATACAGAGAGACACCACAACACTACATAAAGAGAGACACCACAACACTACATAAAAAGAGACACCACAACACTACATAAAGAGAGACACCACAACACTACATAAAGAGACACCACAACACTACATAAAGAGAGACACCACAACACTACATAAAGAGAGACGCCACAACACTACATAAAGAGAGACGCCACAACACTACATAAAGAGAGACACCACAACACTACATAAAGAGAGACGCCACAACACTACATAAAGAGAGACACCACAACACTACATAAAGAGAGACACCACAACACTACATAAAGAGAGACACCACAACACTACATAAAGAGAGACGCCACAACACTACATAAAGAGAGAGAGACGCCACAACACTACATAAAGAGAGACACCTCAACACTACATAAAGAGAGACACCACAACACTACATAAAGAGAGACACCACAACACTACATAAAGAGAGACGCCACAACACTACATAAAGAGAGACAACACAACACTACATAAAGAGAGACAACACAACACTACATAAAGAGAGACGCCACAACACTACATAAAGAGAGACACCACAACACTACATAAAGAGAGACACCACAACACTACATAAAGAGAGACACCACAACACTACATAAAGAGAGACACCACAACACTACATAAAGAGAGACGCCACAACACTACATAAAGAGAGACACCACAACACTACATAAAGAGAGACACCACAACACTACATAAAGAGAGACACCACAACACTACATAAAGAGAGACACCACAACACTACATAAAGAGAGACACCACAACACTACATAAAGAGAGACGCCACAACACTACATAAAGAGAGACACCACAACACTACATAAAGAGAGACACCACAACACTACATAAAGAGAGACACCACAACACTACATAAAGAGAGACGCCACAACACTACATAAAGAGAGAGAGACGCCACAACACTACATAAAGAGAGACACCACAACACTACATAAAGAGAGACACCACAACACTACATAAAGAGAGACGCCACAACACTACATAAAGAGAGACAACACAACACTACATAAAGAGAGACAACACAACACTACATAAAGAGAGACGCCACAACACTACATAAAGAGAGACACCACAACACTACATAAAGAGAGACACCACAACACTACATAAAGAGAGACACCACAACACTACATAAAGAGAGACACCACAACACTACATAAAGAGAGACACCCCAACACTACATAAAGAGAGACCTAAGACAACAACACAACATGGTAGCAGCACAAAACATGGTACAAACATTATTGGTCACAGACAACAGCACAAAGGGCAAGAAGGTAGAGACAACAATACATCACACGAAGCAGCCACAACTGTCAGTAAGTCTTGCGACGGGTATACAGATATGACCAGTTTACAGAGTATAGAGTGCAGTGATGTGTCCTATAAGGAGCATTGGTGGCAAATCTGATGGCCGAATGGTAAAGAACATCTAGCCGCTCGAGAGCACCCTTACCTGCCGATCTATAAAATACGTCTCCGTAATCTAGCATGGGTAGGATGGTCATCTGAATCAGGGTTAGTTTGGCAGCTGGGGTGAAAGAGGAGCCTGTGTTAGTGTAACCTGTGTTAACCTGTGTTAGTGTACTATCTAGCCATACTCCCAAGTACTTCTTCGAGGT